>NW_006922964.1:71945-79187 GCF_000298275.1 Orycteropus afer afer | reverse complement strand
GAGCTGTTGCATTGTGGTAAATTGTGGTCAATGACATGAGACAAAGTGAATTGCTGTATGGAAAGTGAATTTGCTCTGTAAATCTTCACCCAAATCACAATAAATAAATAAATAATGTTAGAAAATTAAATTAAAAAAACAAAAAACAAAAAACTCCTGTTCCCTGGACCTTCTGAACTGGGGAGAAAATTGCTTAAATGTGGTTGCTTCCATACATACCAATTGGTCACTCACAGAACAAAAGGGTAGGAGGATTTGGATCTACTGATAAGGCGTTTATCAATTGGAATACTTTTTTTAAATTTTTTAAATTTTTTTATTTATTGTGATTTGGGTGAAGATTTACAGAGCTCCCTTAATATTACAAATTCAGGAACAAGTCCGTATGAGAACACATCCTATATTTAGTACACATATACAGGCACATTCTTCTTTACCTGGAGCTTTAACTTATGGCAATCAACAAGCTGATATATTGACAAAGGCTATATTTAATAATCCACAGGAAGAACATCTCACTTTACCCACAAATGCTGGCAGATTACACCGGTTTTACAAAATACCATTAAAACAAGTGAGGAAAATTGTTACTAGTTGTCCTATTTGTAAACCGTTTACTTTAAAAGAAGGGAGTTATGAGGAAAATCCGAGAGGAAATTCTCCTAATGAATTATGGCAAATGGATGCAACTCATATTCCTTCTTTGGGACGATTTGGTTATGTGCATGTTGTCATAGATACTTATTCCGGATTTATTTGGGCTACACCTATGGTAGGAGAAAAAGCAGGACATATAATTACTCATTTATATCAGACATTTTCAGTTTTGGGGATTCCAAAACAAATAAAAACAATGGACCTGCTTATACCAGTAAAAGATTTTAAACATTTTGTGAAGACTGGGGCATATATTACTGGAATTCCTTACAACCCACAGGGTCAGGCTATCATCGAACAAGCACAGAAAACCCTAAAAGATCAATACTCCAAACTTTTAAAAAATAAAAAAGGGAGAATTATACCCAAAGATAGGAAGGATATGTTTTTTTTTTAACATTATTTACCTTATTATTATTATTTTTTTTAATTTACCCTCAGGAAAAAGAATCACTAGAGCTGAGACACATATGCGAGGTGACAATGGTTTACAGGAAGTTAGTGAAAAAATTTGGTATAAAGATGAAAATAATGTTTGACAGCCCGGAATATTGTATATCCAAGGCAAAGGATTTAGTCTTATCTCTCCCCAGGATGAACCCAGCTGAACAATATGGATTCCTCTTCGGAAAGTCCAAACCCAAGATGACCCAACCAGCTCCACTTCCCAAGGAATGGACGGAGCCCGAGAACTTCCCCCCACCTGTTGTGATGATGACAGGAGAGCCGCAGTACCCTGTGCAAGTGATGGTGGCTCTCACTCTGAAGAGGAAACGGAGATGGAAGATGAATCGTAAAGTGTCTTTACCTACATGGGGACAAATAAAGTCATTAAGTGATAAAGCAGAAAAGGTGGTTAGAAGCACTGGATCTCCTTGTGCACCTGATCGATTATTTCTAGCTATGGTAGCTGTCATATCTTGCACTTCTATGGTGAGTGCTAATCATACATATGTTTAGTGGGCTTATATTCCACACCCACCATTGTTACAGGTGGTGGATTGGACTGACTATGCTCTGACTGTGTATACTAATGATACTGTGCATATGCCAGGGCCCTAGAAGACTGAGGGACCACAATATCCTAACGAGGAAGGAACTTTTATGAACATTTTTTTTAGGATATGAAATTCTGCCTCTTTGTCTTGGAAATGGAACTTTGTGTTTAAATCTGTCATATCAAATGTGAGCGTTTGCTTTACCATTATCCAAATCTGGGCATGTAATGGGTGCTTTGTTAGTTTACGCATTCCAGAATTTTACAGAAAGAAATATCACAGAGATGGACAAATTTGATGATACCGTATGTGAGGGGCTCACTTACAAGCATTTTGTATACAAACCGTTGCATTGGTCTCGGTGCCGATCTAAAACAGGGAAAAAGATTACCATCCGAAAATATCAAGTTGTAACTGGGGACCTCATGGGAAATTTTTGACAAATTGTTCTGAAGAAGTGAATGTTACCCTTTGCAATTTACTTGATATGGTTGCCTGGAATCATACTAATACTACACTTTCACATACATACCCTTATTTAATGGCATACCATGATGATGGTCTTTCTCCCCCCAGTCCAAGAATTATAACCAATACTAGTATAGGACCTGAGAAATGGGATTTGTGGAAATTACCTGCTGCATTGCATGGTTTATCCTCTTGGTTGACCAATTTAACTGGAACTTCAAAGTCACAGTCTAATGTATGTTTGTATATAACAAAACATATAACATGCAAGCCTGTGTTAAATTCCCTTATGTACCAGCTGTAGGCAATATAATATTTAATGAATCTAGAAGATGTATAGAATGTCAAAATTGCAAAATGTATATGTGTCTTAATAATACTATACAACTGAACAACACTTAAAGTATTTTAGTATTGCATGCTAGAACTAGCATATGGCTTCCAGTAAATTTAACATGAACATGGCAAGACGGCCCTGCTGCAGATTTAGTAATGGATATATTTAAAAAATGGTTACAAATATAAAAAAGATTTATGTTGTTATGTTATGTGCCGTTGAGTCAGGCCCGACTCATGGTGACCCCTTCTTGGGTGTCTGAGGCAGTATCACTACGGAAGTAGAGTGCCCAACCTTCCTTCGGAGGAGTGGCTGGTGGGTTTGAACCTCCAGCCTTCTGGTTAGCAGTCAAGTGCCTTAGGCATTACGCTACCAGAACTCCCAAAAAGATTTATAGGATGGTTAATTGCAGCTATTATTGGATTGATACTTGTAACAGCCACTGCAGCTGCAGCAGGAATAGCGTTACAATCTGCTATTCAAACACACAATTTTGTCCCAAACTGGAAAAACTCTTCGCATATATTATGGACAGTACAAGCAAAAATAGATTCAGATTTAGAAAATAAGGTCGGAGAATTAGAACAAACAGTTCTGTGGCTAGGTGATCAAGTTATGGAACTCCAAAAACAGGTACATATGAGATGTGATTGGAATACTGCAGCTTTCTGTATAACTCCTGCTAGGTACAATGAAAATAAGCATTCATGGGATCTTATTAAATATCATTTACAAGATTTAAGAGGAAATTTTAGTTTAGATGTGAATTAATTAAAACAGCAGGTATTTGATACATTCAATGAAATACTCCCTGGGGTTGAATTTCAGAATCTTGCTGAACAGACTGTACAACAATCAGAAGGATTAGATCCACGAGCTTGGTGGCAAAGTTTAACTCATAGTTTCAAAAGTTCAGCTACGTCATTACTTATTTGTATATGTATTTTTCTTGTAGGATACTTCCTCTTGTGACCCAGAATCTCTTGTCAACCAATGCAAGAAAAGATAATTGGATTAGTAACTTTCTTTAAAAAATAAAAAGGGGGAATTGTGAGGAGTAGTTGGACTCTTGCCCTGGGTAAGAAAGCTGCGTGCCTTGTTTAGAGTACTGCTGAGAATACTCACAGGAAGGGTGCTGAACAGAGCTGTCTGAAAGAAGGGCGTGCCAGCAAGTCTCTAGGTCAAGAAGTTCTCAACAAAACTCACTGTGACCTTCAAGAAAGCTCGTAGTTCCTAGCAAAGAATGTTTATGAATTCTGCACCTGTACTCAGAGATTATAGACATCTTAGAAACTTTGCTCTTTGTAAACCTTGATAAGATTTTAGTATTGGACGAATATAGCTCTCAATATGATTTATAAACTCTGTACTCACAATAAACGGGGTCTAAGAATTTTCTTAGGTCCCCTGTGCCTCGCTTTTCTCTTGTAAATTTTCTTCAGTGGCTCCAATCCTTCAATCCTTCAGATTCCCGCTGGTAAACAGCGACACCAGTCACTACTCACCAATGTAGGATGTGAAGCAATGCTCTTATGTATTTTGTTGTGCCAATTGGGTCTGGCGTCCCCCAGGATGCCATAGTCCCCCAGGACTATGGTCCTGAGACACTAGATCAGTTGTGACCAGTAAGCTTTTTAAAGTACATCTATGACTATTTACATTCCTCTTTAAAATTCTACCATGGTTTTGTGTATTAGTCAGTTTTTGCTGTATAACAAACAACTCTCAAATCTCAGTGGCTTATCAAAAGAAATATTATCATGCTTTCAGTTCTGCAGATTGACTGCAATTTGGCTCACCAAGCCTGGCATCAGCTGGATGGGACCCCAAGCTTCAGGTTGGGTATAGGTCTGAAGGGGCAGCAACTACTTGAAGCATATCCTTTTCCCAGAAGATCAAGGAATGCAAGAGGGCAAGCCATAGCATGGCAAGCTCACTGGTAGCTTCTGCTGTTTTTTCTGGTAATGTTCCATTGGCCAAAGCAAGTCACATGGTCAAACCCAAAGTCAAGGGGGAGGGAAATACACTGTGCCTATGGTGCTGCCATGGCAAGGGCAGGGTATAAGAATCCTGAAGGGAGTGAAGAGTTGAGAACAATAATCCAATCAATCGCACTTATTAACATGGTTCGCACAGTCCTTTACAATCTGGTTCCTTCTTAATTTTCTATCCTCTTCTCTTGCAACTTCTCCCCCTCACTCTATTCTCCTGTCTTCTCCTGATCTTTTAATTTTGAAAATGAAGCATGTTGTCTGTCACTTTCAAGCCTTCCCTCCTCCAGAATCACTCTTCCCTCACCACCCCACCTCTATCTTCCAGCTTCCTTTCCCCACACCCAGTCCAGGGCATCTACCTCCCCTGGCCATCAGCATAAATGTCACGTCATGCGGGAATGAATTAGTGGCAGTCTTCTCTGCATTGCCAAGGCTCCAGCATTTGATTTCATCACAAGCTTTACCAGAAGGCATTGTTTTCTCTTACTTAAGTTGCCCCTGCTCCACTATGGCTTTCATGAGGTTGCAGAGTAGGGTTCTAGTTCACCATCCCATCCACAGTAGCTAATACAGTGCTTTGCATATAGGAAGAACTCATTTTGTTTTTATTTAATCAATGCATACATTAAAGAACAAACAATAGAATGAGTGAGTGAGAACAACCAACAGAGAATGCAGTTTGGTTTTGGGATCTGCTCAAGGTCATTTATTTGGAAAAGCCTAGTACATAGACATGTTCACAAGACTCATGGCAGTGGAAAATGTGCACAGCCTTTGCATTTTCCAAAGTCCTTTCTGCTCTCACCTTCCCCCCACCCCCCATTACACTACTCTCCCTTTTGCTAGACTTTTGTCATCTACACGCTCCTTTGCAAGGCAGGCTACAGGTGATCCTAGTAGGCTGAAGAGAGACTATGCCCTGTGGCTATAATAAAAAAGACACAACTGGGCTGACAATGTTTGCAACAATTCCAAGGCTGCAGCCTGAATGATGATCAGCTCTTCAGGCTGAGTGGATGCCTGGGGACAAAGGCATCTCCTCCAGGGAGGGAGTGCTGGGACCTGCCCTTGTGAGATGTGGAGCTCCGAGTTATTTGTGTACAGCCAGAAGACTGGTTCTTAATGGATGCATTTCTGAATGAAGAGACTCAGATGTTACAGGCTAATTTTCTTTTTTCGAGTGTGTCAGTTTATGTGATTTCGGCTTGAGGGCTGGGAGAGTCAATTGGTCACACCTGACTAGCTGCTCTGCATGAAAATATGAGCAAATTCTGTGAATTTTGAGAAAGAAAATATCATTAAAGACAGGAAACATTCCTCGTTCCCAGTAAAGGGCAGACAAGGAGACTGATGGAGGATTTGAAAGTGATTTGGCTGTTGGGTGGGGTGGGAGGATATGTGTGTGTGTGTGTGTGTGTAGGGGGGAGGGGAACAATGGAAGAGACTCAAATCTTCCAGGGTCCCAGCATATGGATTTGTTTACTTCAAGAGGCAGTGCCAGCTGAAGCCTGTGTTCTTACAGCTCATTTCGAATTCTGATGACAGAGAAATGATTCTTTTTCTGATGCTGTGAAATCTGATCCAAGTTGTATAGGTTTAGAAATGTCTTTGCTAGTAATCTGCTAGATTTAAGGATCTAGGATTTTACACTTAGATTCTCATTTAAGAAAAACCATCTTGCTTTATTTAGAGAATTAGTCTTGTATTAGTCAAAATGGATTTGCTTTTGAGGCCTAAAGTATTTGGACTCATTTCAGGCAAATGTTTTCTAGGAGCTGGGTTCTTAAATTGAAAGAGAAGCATAAGCCAACATAATAACATATTTAATGAACTGCACGAATGCCCTGGAAAACCCCATTCCAGCCAAACATTAGAACAGAAATCATGGCTGACGGTGCCAAATGGCTTCCATCTCCCCCAAAGGCCCAAATCATCCTAGGTTATAATAAGTAGACTTGTGAATTTCTTTCTTTTCTGAATGTCTTCTTATATAAAGCATGATCCCTTTTAAAATCTGGCCTGATTTTCCTGGCTAACATAAGGGACCTGATTGGCTACATTGAATTGGTCATTTCTCAAATGAGATCAGTAAGCCCTTTAGGAGGAGTGTGTGTGTATGTGTGCGTGTTGGGGAGAGGCGGGCAGATAGTTGAGAGACTCTCGAAACGACCCTTTAAATGCCTGAGCAGGTATGTGGAGAACTCCAGGTTGTACGATTAAACCAAAACCAAACTCGCTGCCATCGAGTCAATTCTGATTGGATGATTAACCTCTTCCAAAATGTGTAATAGTTCCCATCCTTTGTGTCGTGATCCTTCATCTCCCAATTATTTAAAAAGTTGCCGTGAAATTCTCAGCAAAACTGCTTGAACTTCAGAATGCACTTGGAGACTTCCACTCTGCTCATTTTCTCACGCACAGGACAGTGAACCTATTAGAGGCCCGGTGGGAATTGTTCCCATAGCCAGAAAGAGGAGCCCTGGTAGGAGGCGGGGGAATGAAGGTAAGGGAGAGAAGGTCGAGGGCTGGAGGGAGAGGGCTGCATCAGGATCTGGAGCACTGGAGAATAATGTCGGGAAGAAATGGCTTCCCAGCACACACATTTCCAACATTCCAGGGAGAAATGGAGAATTTTCATAGATGGATTATTTGCTATGTTGTTTTGAGGAGTGCTTGGGTTGTGCAAATAGTTAACTGCTCAACTATTAGCCAAAAAGTTGGCAGTTCAAACCCATTAAGGTGCCTCCCACCTCTGAGTGGGTTTGAACTGCCAACTTTTTGGCTAGTA
>NW_006922964.1:70493-71440 GCF_000298275.1 Orycteropus afer afer | reverse complement strand
CACCCTAGTCATACTGCCACCACTGCTAGCACTCTGGATGGATCTAATCTCGTGTGGCTGTTGAATAATTGTCAAAATACGATAGAGAAATAATGATCAGAGAGAGTTAAGAGTTATGTCTGTCCTTCCCCACAACCAAGGGGATATAACTGTAAAAGCAAGTCACGGACCACACTCTGCCCAACATACAAACACTCAGAGCGAAGAGTCACAAAGCAGGCAACCTATTCCTATAAGTTCAGTGAACTTCTTACTCTCAATTTCTAAGTCATGCTAACAAGCACCTGGCCACAAACGTTTAGTCCCAGGTGGATGGAACACTATTCTGAAGACAGGTGAGCAAATCTTTTCATCAGATCACCCTCTTCTCTGTGAAGGGACCCAGTCACAGGATCAGATAGAATGCTGTACCCCATGTTAGGCTACTGGGGTGTTGCATTCTCTTTTCTCATTTATGCAAGAGCCTTGAGGCCCCTGCAGTCTTTCTAGCCCATCACATATCTCCAACACTCCTCATTTCACCAGTGAGAAATTATTTCTAACATCCCCTAAGTTGATATAAACCCCCCAGGGCAGATTTAGATGGTCATGTTTGAGTAGCTACCCTGGCATGTGGATAACTGATTAGAACACTTCAACATAAACTAACTGCCCCTATGGTGTAAATTAAAGTATATTTTCAGTCCCAGACTTTGTCATTTCTGTCCTCTTCTCTCCTTACCAAATCCCCAGAAACAATGTATCAACATCATTCATGGGCATAAAAAGAGTCAGTAAAACCCTTGCCACTCAGGGTAAAGCATTGGGCAGTTATTGAACCATTGTTTTGCAATTCCAAACTCTTCTTTGCGATGCTGGGGCTGGGACTCTGCAACCCACATTTCTGCTTTTCCAGCTGTTTGTTCCCCTCTGGCTCTGCCCACAGGGGCAATAGGGAGAGACTGCAA
>NW_006922964.1:64441-66641 GCF_000298275.1 Orycteropus afer afer | reverse complement strand
TTTTCATGCAAATTCTTCTGCTAGTTGGGGTTTAGTCTACTTCTGTATCCTTCCCTTCAAGGCTCAGGGGTCCAAGATTATCTTCTGTGTCTGTGTCAATTGGTTTCCCTTTTCTTTGTTGAAGAGGGTCTGTGCAGTCCTTCTGCCTAGTCCGCCATCTTGCCGGAACTCTGTTCTTAGCACTTCTGCAACCAGACTCTTTGTGCTCTCCTCCAAGGTCTGGGTCCCAGTCCATAAGTCCCCTCTTCTCAGCCTCTGAGGCATCAGTACCAGTACCAGTCAGGCAACTGTTCCTCTGCAGAGGCCTGGGTCCCAGCTCCATGAGGCTCCTTCCCTGAACTTCTGGATTCTGACAACTCTAACTTCTTCCCTTTGCTTCCCCAGCTGCTGGGTTGGTGGCTGCTTCCTACAGTTTCTATCTTGGTGTTACCTCAGTGTTCCGTTTTCAGCCCTCCAACCCATGCTTTCCTAAATCTCTACCTTAAATTTTCTCTGTTAACATAGCTGGTGTGCTTTCCATTTTCCAGACTGGATCATGAACAATACAGGCAAGGTCTACAAATAAGAACAAAAGCAGGAGAAAAAAAAATTCTGGGAACTTTACAAACACAAAAGCTTTTCACAAATCTTTACCAAAGAAAGAAAATGTCAAACCAAAAGCTTGGTTTGCAAGGAAAGGACACATAGAATATGACTATTTTTGGATTATTAAGATCCAAAATGTCAATATGGTATGCTTATATCAGCTAAGTAGAAGATTTTAAAAAATCTAGTTAGCACAGTGATCTGACAGCAGTTATTGGAGAACCAGGCACTGAGAGCCTAGGGGTCAGGGACAGTGTACTAATCTCCAGAGATGCCCCCCAACAACTCCCTCCTTCCCCGTACACATGCACTGCTCTTCACGTGAAGGGGTAGATACTATCCCCCTCCTCATGAATGTAGGCTGGTCTGCGACTACCTGTATGCTGACCTTCTGGGACTTCTGAGCCCAGTTCTTCTTCTTCTTCTTTTTTTTTTAAATTTTTTATTTTGAGTTTGTTTTACATTCAACATTACGTGTACATTTAATTTCACTCCCATTTACCAAGTCCATCCCTAACTCAGTCCCCTCCCCTCCCTGCCCAGTAAACACCTCCCCCAACCCCTCATAGTTATTCACTCCTATTTGTCTTGCATTTCCTCAGTGTGAATGTTGTCTCTCTGGTGCCCCGTGGTTGATTGCTCCAAGGGATGAATTTCCATAGAGTATGTGGGTGCTTCACCCTGGGTTGAGTGGTCTACATGTATGTCTTGTTTACTATTGGGCTGAGAGCCAGCCCCTGGGAGTGAGCTTTATTCCAGGTCCAAAATGTATCCCAGGACCATAGTATTGAGGGTCTCAACAGACTCCATCTGACCAGTAATTCTGGTCATTATCGAGTTTTTGGATTTTGTTCCATGCTTTTCCTCCTATTCTATCCAGGATCTCCAGATTTGACCCTTTCCTCAGTGGTTGGCATTGGTAGTCGGGGACAATCTAGTTCTTCTGGTCTCAAGGGCCATTTTGTCCTAGGGCTGAATGCTTCCAAATGCCCCTGTTTTTTTGCACCGTTCTTCACTTCCAAGGATAGGAGACCATTAGGTGCATCTTAAATAGCTGCTTGAAAGCTTTTAAGACCCCAGTCGCTATTCACCAATGTAGGATGAGGAACAACACTTTAATGTATTTTGTTGTGCCAATTGAGTCTGGTGTCCCCCAATACTATGGTCCTGAGTTGGTAGATCCATTGGATCTCTCTCCCACAGTGTCTGGCTGTCTGTGAGGGATTACTCTATGTCTGTCTTCTGTTGTTTCTGTAAGGGTTGCGGTTATTTTCTATCACTGGTATCTGTGCAAGATTAGTCTCCACTGAATCTTTCCTTAGTCTAGAGTATACTCCTGTTCACTGACCCTCATCTGATGTTCTCAGATGTTTATGTGTTTATCTGTGGCCTGGGGTTTGGTGTTAATGGTAATGCAGTATTGGGGATATACTGGTTGGTAGTAGCATCTGTCATCTATATATTATGTGCACAATTCGGTGTCCTCCCTTTTCCTAATGCTGAGCCCAGTTCTTAAGAGGACTGGAAGCATATGCTTCCTCTTCTTGGGATGTTCATTCTTGGGATTCTCCTTCTCATAATCCACTCATCAGGTTGTGAGAAGCCCAAGCCACAT
>NW_006922964.1:61125-63928 GCF_000298275.1 Orycteropus afer afer | reverse complement strand
TACTGTTCCCTGAATATTCCATTTTTTTTTCCTTTCTTTCAGTGCCCCTCTACGGGGTTTGTGATCTCTCTTTTCTTTTTGTCTTAGCAGCCTGAGTGAAGATGACATGAGGCAGAGCTGTGCTGAACATGTAGTATGAGTGGGAAAAGCTCTTTTCTGGTTGTAAGCCACTGAAGCTTTGGAGTTGTTGGTTACTGCAGGGTAACTGAGCCTATCCTGACTATTGCACTTTCCTTCTGCCTTGAAAGTAGGCTCTCTTGCAAATGAGGGAATGCATTAGCCATTGGTCTAGTACATTTTGATTTGCAAAGCTACTAATTTAGAAATCTGCTGCAGATGGACTTCCTCTGAATCTGAGTTGCATGAGCAGGGTCTGAAAGGATTTTATTCACCTGGATAACTGGAAATCAGAGCCAGAAGTTCAGAAAGAAACTGTGACCTTGAGACCTTGCCTGACCACCACTTCCTCACTAGAGAGGAAGCAAGGAGGGAGGTGAGAAAGTGAAAAGAAGGGGCCTGGGCCAGCAAAGGGACCTGGGGAATTGCAGGTAGGCAAAATTTCCTGACGCCATACTTTTGTGTAGGGTTAATCTTAAGAGTTAGTTCAGTGTCTGAGCCTTAAGAAAAGGTTCTTTTTGATCTGGTGCCATTCCATATGACCCTCTCACAGGAGGCCATTTCTTATCCTTAGTCAGGTTCAGAAGGAACTTTGCAGATGGTGCCTTTTGGACTGTATCTTAAAATAGAAAATTTCCATTTCTATCTTAACAGTGCCAAACAAGAACTTCATTTTATATTGCTCATTTTTCATAATCAAGTTTTAAATGACCAAAGAGGTTGAATTAGGGTAACTGTTGGTGATTATTTATCACATTGTGTCATTAATGTCATCTACTGTATGTCATTAAAGTGAGTCATCTTAAGGTGAGGTAATGGTGGCCTCAGAATTGGATTACGTCATTAGAGAGTCACTCTTTGGCTGAAAATATTGTATACCTACCCTGTGATTCACACATCACCCAGGAGCAAGTCTCAAATGTCCAATTTAGGTTAAATATTAGTTTTGAGCTTTTAGAATTTTGGTATTCCCCTTGATAGAGTCAGCGTTAACCTCAAGGTATTGCCAAAGTTGGTGGTGGGGGTCACTTTCATCAGTACAACCTTAAGACATCAGCTCACTAAGCATTCCTCATACTGAATTTAACCTGAATTTTGTATATGCTATGAAGTAGTGAGTAATCTTTAAAATGAGCCCTGCATGATATCGGTGTATATAGAAAGCCTTCTTCGAATGAATTTTCTATTTGGCATTTCATGGACCAAAAAAGGCACAAAGCAATTAAAACAAATAGGAGCAAGCTTTGTGTTTCAAATATTGATACCTAGTGACTCCAACAGTCAAGACAAAAGCTATTTCATGTAAGCATTAGGCAGGCAGCCATAAAATCTCTCTGAAGTAACTCATGAGAAACAAGATGTTTTGTTTATATATTTAAAAACATTCACAAAGACTCCATTATGTGGGAATGTTAAGTATAACCCAAGTGACAGCACTACCCTAATATATGCTGTGTCAGATCTTGCCTGGCCCAGAACAGCCCAGCTACAGGGACTGTTTTTTTCACAAATATTTGGATTAGAGACACTCTCCATTTAGACTTCTTAGGAACATAGTGTGCCCCACTGTTGAGATGGAATGGTCCTCGCTGCCCGATATGGATGACCACAACCTACCACCACAGCACGACCCCAGACCCTGGAAGGCAATGAATGAATGAATAGCAGTGCCCAGCATTGCTTCTTCATCCACAGCCTCTATGAGCTGCATCATTACTGTGTTTGGTTCAAAGCACTGAAAAATTTACTTGGATTAGAGGGAATGTAGTGGTTAAGAGTGTGGATTCTGGGGTCAGGCCATTCAGATTCATATTCTGGCTCTATGATCTTGAGCAAATTCCTTAAATTCTCTGTGCCTCAGTTTCGTCATCTGAAAATGGGGATGATGATGACAGCACCTACTCATAGCATTGTTGTGAAGGTTAAATGAGTTGGGAATATAAAGGACATGTTGTTGTTGTTGTTGTGTGCCATGGAGTCAATTCTGACTCATAGTGACTCTATAGGACGGAGTTGAACTGCCCCATAGGGTTTCCTAGGCTGTAATCTTTACGGAAGCAGATCTCCACGTCTTTTCTCCTGTGGAGTGGCTGGTGGGTTTGAATCTCTGATTTGTCGGTTAGCAGCTGAGTGCTTAACCATTGTGTCACCAGGGCTCCTTATATAGGGCATACTTCATGGTAAATTCTATGTAAGTGTTAGCTATTATTATTATCTTTGGTTACGGTTGCTGTAGTTTGGAACTGCATCTGTTGGGAGAGTGTCTATCTGGTTTAGGAGGACCCTCAGTTGCTAGGGCACCTAGAAAGTCCATCACAGGAAATAATTTGAGGCCCTGGCCTCCCAAGGGGCACTTTGGGGGTCTCAAGGGTGCCAGGGCCTTAGAGGACATTTTCAATATACTTTGTTCACTGGAAAGGACAAGGGTAGCACCAGGGTGGTAGTGCTTCCCCTGACCTGAGTGGGGCCAAGGCAAGCCTGGCAGGTCCTGATATCTATACACAGACAGGCCAGTTAACTGGTGGCAGAAGTCAGGCTCCTGAAAAGGACATAATGACAGCTTTGCCATTCTTTCTTTCTTTTTTTTAAATTGTGATTTGGGTGAAAGTTTATAGAGCAAATTCACTTTCCATACAGCAGTTCACATACACTTTGTCTCATGACATTGACTACAATTTACCCCAAT
>NW_006922964.1:60247-60762 GCF_000298275.1 Orycteropus afer afer | reverse complement strand
GGTTCAATTCCAGACCTGACAGCCAGCTAGGGGCCATAGTCTCAGTGGTTCCACCAGGCTCTATCAGACCAGCAAACCTGGTCCCTCCTCCCTTTTTTTTTCCCCAAATGATTTTGAGTTTTGTTCCACATTCTTCTCCCTCTCTATCCAGGATCTCCTACATAGATCCCCCTCCAAGTGGTTGACAGTGGTAGCCGGGCACCATCTTGTTCTTCTGGTCTCATAGTCATATAGTCTGAGGATCTCATGGTGTGCCAGTTGCTAGGAATAATTGTTTCCATGTATCTTTGGTTTTCTACATTCTTCTTTACTCTGGACAAGGAGAGACCCATCGTTGTGTCTAGATGGTTGCTTGTAAGCTTTTAAGATCCAAGTCACTACTTGCCAAAGTATTTGCCTCTATTTCTTTTTATTTATTTATTTAATTAATTTATTTGTTTTTATTTGGGTGAAGATTTACAGAGCAAATTCACTTTCCATACAGCAGTTCACATATACTTTGTCTCATGTAATTG
>NW_006922964.1:54937-57733 GCF_000298275.1 Orycteropus afer afer | reverse complement strand
CCCAGAAGGTAGGTGGGAGTGGGGATGGCCACACCTCCGTTCACCAAGCGGGTGTAGGGTGTAGTAACAAGAAGAATGTCGTACCTTTTCAGTCTTGCAATTGCCTCTATTTCTTATACAAAGAGAGCATTTCATGTGAGCAGTTGTGGTTTAAAAAGATTTTTTCCCAAAACATATGTCTGTTCTAAAGACCTTCAACCACAGGTTCAGTCCTACACAGGCCCTGAGCTGTCCTAAAAAGAGTGTTAGAAGCCCCTCATGAAGTGGGGGATCTAGAAGTACTCTGGCTTCCCAAGTGTGGTGTCTGGGGCACCTGGTGGAGAGACCCTGGGCACCAGCATATCTGGGTAGCCAGGTGACACAATTCTGGCCAATGAGGCATAAAGAGAATCTCCTGAGAATTATTTTCCCCTGCTTCCTGCCTTTGGAGGCTGTCATATGAGGATATGATGCTTATAACTGTGCAAACCATTTTGTGACAATGAGGTGACAAGTCCAAGGTCAAAAAAGCCAACATGATGAAGAATGGTAGAGGGAAGAGATGAGTAAAGCCTGAAATGTCAATGACATTGTTGAGCTGCTGAACGACTCCTGGGACTGCTCCTCTCTGGACTCTTCATTTCCTAAGTGAACAACAAATGTTCTGACTTAAGCCACTGTTATTTTTCTGTTAGGTACATCCAGAAGCATTCCCAGAGACACCTTAACTCTCATCCTGTGCGTCTAGTCTGTGTACCTGGATGGCTGTCCTCTTTCTTGATTTGTAGCTTCTTTGGCCTGCATTCAAGAGGTCCTTGTTGGACCAAATGAGCAGTGGTTAAGCCCTCAGCTGTTAACCAAAGGTCAGCAGTTTGAACCCCTCAGCCTCTCTGTGGAAGAAAGATGTGGCAGTCTGCTTCTGGAAAGATTACAGCCTTGAAAACCCTATGGGCATATCTACTTTGTCCTAAAAGGTCAGGATGAGTCAGAATCGACTCCATGGCAATGGGTTGTCTGACCAGGCTTTGATAACCTGACCAGCTCTTGCATTTCTCCCTCTCCGTGGTGCTGGAATTGAGTTTCTAGCCTCAGCCATTTGCTGAGACCCTGGATGCCCTGCTTGCTTGTGCTAGGATGCTACTGTCTGGCTAGACATCCTTGCTGTGGTGCCCTGTTCACCGAATCATACCCCTTCTGTGTTTATGTCGTCCTAGACCCAAGGCTTCCTTATTATTGTGAGAATTATGATTAAAACTGCAGGCACCCAAGGTAAGCTCAGCCCCTTATCCTCGTCCCACATACTTCTGCCTCACTCTTGCCTTCCTAAGAGGCCTTGGCCAAGGCCACATCCCAGCCTTGCTGGCAGGTGGGCCTACACTCCTGGGGCCCACATAGCTGGCAAGGTTAAGGCCCAGAAACAGCTCCTCTCAGTCCTGAAGATCTTGAGCCCCAGGTACTTTATCCATCACTCCTCAGAATTACTCATGCTGACTTGTCATTTTATACCTGGCCAAGAAATTAGATTGCAATCCCTGCATTGCATCTGTTTGGAATGGTATTCTGTGAAAGAATCCTAGATTTTAAGAGTCAGAAGATTTTGGCTCTAGTCCCATCTCTCCCACACACCAACCAACCAAAATAGGCTGCTGCTATATCTTTCTTTGCTTCTATTTTCCATGCACAAAATGGAGTGTCAGATCAAGGGCTTTGAACAGGTTCATTCCAGTTCGAACCACTGTTGAGAAGTTGCATAAACATCACCTGGGGATCTTGTTAAAATGTAGATCCTGATTCAGTATATCTAGGATGGAACAGCAAATTCTCAGCAAGGAGGTCAAACCAGAATAAACCAGTTTGAAGGCCTGCTCAGATCTTTTGCCCAACACTGCCATGTACATATTTTGGGAATTGAATGTTAAACTTAGAGACAGAAAAACTGTAGCATACACCTTTAAAAAAATCATTGAGGGGCATTTCTCTGAGTACCATGGTGTCACTTTATTTTTGAGGTTTTGGGAGGGTATAATGAAAATTTTACTGGAGCCAATCTTAATTTTAAAAAATAAATTCACATTAATTTTCCAGCCAAGGTTTTCTAACACAACAGAAATAAATTACAGAAATGAGAAAAAAGCACTAAACATTCATTCTGCCCAGCTGTAAACCTTGCTTTTCATGTGAATTAAGTCTTTGATCCCTAAAAATCCATTTTGTTCTTGGACAAATTCCAGACCCTGCCCTCTTGGGGATGCAATGGGGCCCAGGACAGAATGGCTGCTTGGAGATAAGATTTCTCCTACAGAGAGGAGTTTGGGGCCTGAGGGGAGGGGTATGGTGGCAGCAGGAGCTCAGTGTCTCCACTTTTGGCATCTGCAAGTGCCTTCCCTCCCTTTCAATTTCCTCTGCTACTTCTCTCTGCTGTCTTAAGGAATGCAGGCCCTGACACTTGCCCTTATGAATGTATTTGTCTTTGTAAATCTGCAAGGCTATGGCAATCATGCTAAATAAACTCCGCTTGAAATGGCAATGTCTTTAGTGTCCAGTCAATGATATCCTTGTATAAGCTCATTGCTTTCTCATATTTTAAGCATTTCTGTGAACCAGCTACTGTCCATAGATGTACTGAGAGGCAAAGCGGGCCGAGGGCACCAAAAGAAGTGTGCCCATTTGGGCTCATTCATACTGTGCAGGTTGGTTTTTACATATAGACATATGTTCTTGTTGTTGCTGTTATTAGGTGCCATCGAGTTGTCTCCAACTCACAGTGACCCTATGCCCAGCAGAACGAAACACTGGCCAGTCCAACACCAGCTCCAC
>NW_006922964.1:48550-50927 GCF_000298275.1 Orycteropus afer afer | reverse complement strand
TTCAATATTTTCTCCATTTATCATGATGTTGCTTATGGTCCAGTTGTGAGGATTTTTGTTTTCTTTATATTGAGATGTAATTCATACTGCAGAGTGTATTCTTCAATCTCCATCAGTAAATGCTTCAAGTCATTCTCACTTTCAGCAAGCAAAGTTGTGTTGTCAGTGTATCGCAGGTTATTAATGATTCTTCCTCCAATCCTGATGCCACATTCTTCTTCATATAAATATATAGACATGGTTTTTACATATAGACTTGGTGTCTCTTCAGGCAGCAGAGGTCTGGATAGACCAGTCATGTAGCCATGTTTAGAAAGCTGAAGCAAGGGTCAAGTGATATATCAGAGCCAAGTTCAATGACAATGAAAAGGTTGGAAGAGGTAGATGATGAGATTCTGCTAGGGTATAAGATGCTGCAATCCAATCAGGCCCATGATAAAGGTAGAACTGGGGACCAGGAGCCTGACAAACTGTTTTACTGAAGAAAGACAGCAGGTGTTCCAGGAACAGTTGGCCATAGGAGACAGACAGAGTGATGGAGCAGCCAGAAAGGCAAAAGGCAGAGGGAGCGGCAGCCAGTGACCTCAGAGGACATGGCAGTGTAGATAAACCTGTTAGTCAAGTGCTGGCCATCCAGTAAAGAGCCAGAGACCATAGGCACAGAGAAGCAGGACAGATTAGGGATCAGGGGCCCAATAAACCATCGCAGAAGCATTAAGGGCCATGGCAACCAAAAAGTCTTGATGTTGTGGAATTTTCCTCAAGATAGAAATTGTCTTATACTTCTCCTGCTGAAACAGGGGGAAAAAACCCTGGTGGTTATCTAGACATGGGCAGAACTTGACCTGAGTCTATCTGTGGGAAAGATCTCTGAAGCAATTCCCTTTTGGAGACTAAAGAGTAGTCTTGAGCATAAAGGCTCAAGATGATTGATCATTCTGAACTACAACATGAGCAACCATTACAAAACTGCATGGTTGTATTATGTGTTGCACTGGAGAGTAAATGCATTGCATATGCACCAAGCAAAGTTTTCTGCCATTGGGCCAGGAAACATACATATTCAGTTCTAGGTGATGACTAATTCTCAACTATGTACTTGGCTTAAAAATAACTACAGAGGCCATTCTGGGCCACTGTGGTCAGTAATTCCATGAAGGCACAAACCAGGTGGCCTCCTAATCCCCCTGACCTACAGCCTGCTGGGAAGGAAGTTTACACTTCATCATCAGGTTGATCCCTCAGGCTGGGGCAACAATAGGAAAGGTCATATAGTGAAGACAGCCAGGAGAACAGCTGCCTGGGAAGATCCTGGGTAGGTGAGCTCTGAGCCCAGGACTGTAAGGGTATATGCTTTTGTGTTCACCAAACAAGGCTATATAAATCTTGGATGGTACAAAGGCTGTGTAGCTGCAAACTATGTGTTCCTCAAAAAGGCCTTCTAGACCAAACTCTATCTGGGGTCACAAGTTGCAAAGCACAATCAGGCCCAATCTGTGAGCTCTCACAGGGACTAATTTATACTATAAATAACACGTAGATATAATTAGGAGAGGTTCTGCCCTCTACCATATCCCTGCCAGATAGACTTGCACCAGTGCTATCCAGAAAGCACACAGACATTGATTTGAATTTGCAAAACACATAACCCAAGGGAGGAGAAGCCCCATTACAAGAAAATGTAGTTCAGGTTTCTTTACAGATTCCCTTCCTCCAGTCTAAAATAGGCCCCCGACAGTAATAGGCCCAATTGCAGCATTTCTGATCTGCAAGACAGTCCCATGTATTCTGACACATTTATTCAGGCCAGGCCCTTTCTCTGCTGTGTTCTCAGACCCTCTTCATTTGTGCAAATCTGAATTCCCCAAGGCTCAATAATGCCTTTTATGAGACCCTCCTTGTGATGGCTTGCCACTCCCACTAGCATGTTTCTCCTCTGAAAACCTAACAGCACTTCCATATTATGTTTTGTTTGTGTACCTTACTATATCTCTGTGATACAGTAAACTCCTTGAGGTCACGTTTTGTTAGTTCATTTTTCCATTTCTCCACAGTGCCTTCCACTTACATGCAGTAAACTCACAAATATAGATGCAAATTATAGTTAGCACAACTTTTTGGAATCCCTCTTCCATAAAGTGTGGTATACCAGTGTATACCAGTGTATTGTGAGGAGATTTTCCTAAGCTTCTGATTTCAGTGTTGCCCTGTATCTATTTTTTTCCTTTTTCTTGGAAGAAAAAGCACCATATGCTATGTGGGATTATCAAACTAACTAATTGGATGATTCATTAGGTCCGATGACGCTCCTTCTTCTTCTCCCATTCTTCTTCTTTTTTTTAATCTTTATTGTGATTTGGGTGAAAGTTTACAGAGC
>NW_006922964.1:45774-47507 GCF_000298275.1 Orycteropus afer afer | reverse complement strand
GTTAGTATGCTACCTCACTGGGTTGTTGTTGTGAGAAGAAAATAACAAAATAATACAGAAATGTTTGGAAAAGTGATATGTGCCAAATGAGGTAACCCTGCACTGGGAACTTTTCAAATCACTGTATGAAATGACACATTTGACTGTGCGGGAGAAGACAGCACCCTAGAACAAGTTATTAGTCATAATGAGCACAGGGGAGATCATGTGCTTGGAGAGTCCAGTGAGGACCAGCCAGAGAACAGGACAAAGGAAATTTCCTCCATTAATCATGATACAGAGAACAGAGCTCTCTCGTGTTCCCACTTAATCAAAACAGCACACCTTTCCTCCAAAGCAGCTGATACCTAAAACACACACAAACCACGTTATTTCAAAGTCACAGAAGTTACCTTCCAGAACAGGACAGCCTATTAAAAAATGAATAATGCACATTTCTTCCTGGAAAGAACAAATCAATACCCCTCAGTGGGCTCAGTGCCACACACCAGCCTCCACAAAGCAGTTTGCTCTCTTTTACCCAGAAGAAGGTGGTAGGGGGTGAGTATTGCCCCAGTAGAAGCCATTCACTTCTCTGCCCTCAGAGGCTGAGTCTGGGCTACAAGAAGTTTATGTTATCTAAACATTCCCATGTGAAACACTGGTAAATCAGTGGTAGAAATTCTCCCCTTCCATGTGGAAGACGCAGGTTTGATTCTCAGCCAATGCACCTCATGCATAGCCACCACCCATCTATTAGTGGAGGCTTGCATGTTGCTATGATGCTGGACAGGTTTCAGTGGAGATTCCAAACTATGACAAACTAGGAAGAAAGGCCTGGCAATCTACTCATGAAAGTCAGCCAGTGAAAGATAGTGGCAAACAACAGTCACATTGTTCATTTCAGCCCTGATGGATGCCCTGGGGGCAAATGTTTTGTTCTAAACGTCTTGTAGATTTTAGGTTGGGATTTCCCCATAGGAGTATAATTTGTCCCTCAACATTTGATTGCATTAAACAGATATTTATATTGAGGTTAATATTTCTGACCTTCTACTATACAGCAAACATTGTGCTAAGCACTTTCCATGTATTAAACAACAAACAACAACTAACTGCCATCGAGTCAGATCTGACTCACAGCAACCCCTCCTTTGGTTTCTGAGGCAGTATCACTATGGAATTAGATTGCCCAATCGTCCTTCCGAGGAGTGGCTGGTGGGTTTGAACCACCAGCCTTCTGGTTAGCAGTCAAATGCCTTAGGCACTATGCCACCACAACTCCTTTCCATGAATTATGCTATTTAATTCTCTCATTTTGTAAACAAGGAGATTGGTAGCAGAGAGGCTAAGTTGTGTGCCCAAAGTCACACAGCTGTAAGTGATGGGGCTGGGTATTTAACCTAGGTCTGTGTGGCTCCAGAGTCCTATCTTTTAAGTGTTAGGCTATATTGGCTACTTACTATATGCCAAGCCCTGAAATATTGTCCAATACAGGGTTGGAAGATGAGCTTGTCAGGTCGGAAGGCACTCAAAATTTGACTGGGGAAGAGCTGACCCCTTAGAGTAGAGACAACCTCAACAATATGGATGAAGTAAAGCATTTGGGAGCTTCATTGGTGGATGTGGCACAACTCGAAATGAGTAGAAACACCTGCAAACATCCATTAATAATCAGAACATAGAATGTACAAAGTACGAATCTAGGAAAATTGGGAGTTGTCAAAAATGAAATGGAATGCATAAAGATTGAT
>NW_006922964.1:42741-43463 GCF_000298275.1 Orycteropus afer afer | reverse complement strand
TATAATGAAATGTGTAAAGACCTGGAGTTAGAAAACCAAAAGAGAAAACATGCTCACCATTTCCCAAGCTGAAAGAACTGAGGAAAAAATTTAAGCCTTGAATTGCAATATTGAAAGATTCTATGGGCAAAATATTGAATGGTGCAGGAAGCATCAAAAGAAGATGGAAGGAATACACAGAGTCACTGTACCAAAAAAATTGGTCAATGTTCATCCATTTCAGGAGGTGGCACATGATCAAGAACCAATGGTATTGAGGGAAGAAGTCAAAGCTGTACTGAAGGAATTGGTGAAGAACAAGGCTCCAGGAATTGACAGAATACCCACTGAGATGTTTCAACAAATGAATGTTGTGCTAGAGGCACTCACTTGGCTATGCCAAGAGATTTGGAAGACAGCTACCTGGCCAACTGACTGGAAGAGATCCATATTTGTACTCACTCCAAAGAGAGGTGATCTCACAGAATGTGGAAATTATTGAACAATATCTTTAATATCACATGAAAGTAAAATCTTACTGAAGATAACTCAAAAATGATTGCAGCAGTATATATAAAGAGAGCTTCCAGAAATGCAAACTGGATTCAGAAAAGGATATGGAAAGAAGGATATCATTTCTGATGTCAGATGGATCTTAGCTGAAAGCAAATAATACCAGAAAGATGTTTACTTATGTTTTATTGACTAGGCAAAAGCATTTGATTGTGTGGACCATAAAAATT
>NW_006922964.1:14056-14602 GCF_000298275.1 Orycteropus afer afer | reverse complement strand
CAGGAGGCTGTATATGCTCTAAACCAGCATCCAATATATGGTTCTGTTTCTCCAATAGCCAGGATTCACGGGTCCAGGAACCAAGGGGTGGAAATGGGAGTGGTACCACTCACTATTATCTCTAGTGACCTACTCAAAAATTTTTTTCTTCCTGTCCCTGCTACTTTATGCTCTGCAAGACTGGAGATCTTAATCCCAAAGAGAGGAACACTCCCACCTGGAGACACAATACTGATGGCATTGAACTGGAATTTAAGAATGGCACCTGGCCTCATGCCTCTGGATCAACAGACAAAGAAGGGCATTACTATACTATCTAGTGTGATAGATCTTGATTACCAAGGAGAAATTGGATTGGCTTTACATAATGGAGGTAAAGACAAATATGTCTAGAATACAGAAGATTCTTTAGTACGTCTCTTAGTACTACCATGCCCTGTGATTAAAGTCAATGGAAAATTACAGCAACCCAGTTATGATAGTACTGCTAATGGCCCAGACCTTTCAGGGATGAAGGTTTGGGTCACCCCACCAGGCAAAGAACCA
>NW_006922964.1:13204-13956 GCF_000298275.1 Orycteropus afer afer | reverse complement strand
CGGTCTGGGACTTGGAAGGAGCATGATTGGAAGATTGGTGATAAGGATGTATGGGGAAGAGGCATGTGGATAGATCTCTCTGAATGGGCCAAAGGTGTAAAGATATCTGTGTCTCATGTTAATGCCAACCAAAAGGTGACCTCGGCAGAGGAAGACTTTAACAATCAGGTGGATAGGATGACACGTTCAGTGGAAATCAGCCGTCCTTTTCCCCCAGCTACTCCTGTCATTGCTCAATGCACTCACGATCAAAGTGGCCTTGGTGGCAGCGATGGAGGTTATGCATGGGTACAGCAACATGGACTCTCACTTACCAAGGCTGATTTGGCTACCATCACTGCTGAGTGGTCATTCTGCCAACAGCAGAGACCAACCCTGAGTCTGCGATATGGAACCATTCCTGGGTGGTCAGCCAGCAACGTGGTGGCAGGTTGATTACATTGGACCACTTTCATCATGGAAAGGACAGGGTTTTGTTCTTAGTGGAACAGATACTTATTCTGGATATGGATTTGCCTTCCCAGAATGCAATGCTTCTGCTAAAACTACCATCCATGGACTCTCAGAAATCCTTATCCACCATCATGCTATCCCACATAGCATTGCTTCGGATCAAGGGTCGCATTTCACAGCAAATGAAGTGTGGCAATGGGCTTATGCTCATGTAATTCACTGGTCTTACCATGTTCCCCATCATCCTGAAGCAGCTGGCTTGATAGAACAATGGAATGGCCTCTTAAAAACACAAATAC
>NW_006922964.1:12611-13104 GCF_000298275.1 Orycteropus afer afer | reverse complement strand
ACCTCACCAGCATTTGTTATTTTCTGTCTTGTTGAACTTAGCTACTAGTGCTGGAGCAAGTTGGTATCTGACAAGTGGTGGGTATTAAGAGCTAAGGACATGAAAAATGATTCATATTTACACCCTGCCCTGAAGCATAAGAGGTTGGCACTTTGTCTTGCATATGTTACTTAATTTAGATTTTACTGGGTATCATTAACCCACTGTGAGACAGAAACTAAAGAGAAGAATTAAAGATATTTAGCCATGGTCCTATTAGTAGGCGATAAAGTGGGGATTCAACCCAGGGAACCTGACTCCAGAGCCCACACTTCAAGCCACTGTGCTATATTTCTCCTTTCAGATATTTGTAGGCAATAATCACTCAAGGTGTGATAACATCTTTAACAGAAGTAAGTAATTATATAGTGTAGCATAACCGGGATCCAGTATTTAAGAAAAAATTTAAGCCTTGAGTTGCAATATTGAGAGATTCTATGGGCAAAATATTGAA
>NW_006922964.1:10245-10982 GCF_000298275.1 Orycteropus afer afer | reverse complement strand
CTGTGAATCTGGATTCTGTTGTGCTGCCTACAACTGTCCGTGAGTGAACAGTCCACCATTTGGCCTGGAGATCTTGGATTCATCATTCATTGGAGTCATACCCAGTGTACTGTCTGCCACCCTTGAACTCCTCAGCCCCTGTGGTTTCAAGAGCCAGGAAAAGCCTCCAGCTTGACATTTGATCCAGGAACTTTGGACTTACCAGCTTCTATAAGTGTGTGAGCCATTTTCCTAAGATAAATTTCTCTCTCTCTCTCTCTCTCTCTCTCTATATATATATGTATACATATATACATATATATAAGCTTTACTGGTTTTTGTTTCTCTAGAGAACCCAGTCTAACACACTACGGAAGTAGATTGCCCAGCCTTCCTTCTGAGGAGTGGCTGGTGGGTTTGAACCACCAGACTTCTGGTTAGCAGTCAAGTGCCTTAGGCACTATTTCTTATGAAGTGAGTCCCTTGATCTGAAGCAATGCTGTGTGGGATACCATGATGGTGGATAATGCATTCTGTAAGTCCACGGATGGTAGTTTTGGCAGAAACATTGCATGCAGGGAAGACAAATCCATATCCAGAATAAATATCTATTCCAATAAGAACAAAATGCTGTCCTTTCCATGATGGATGTGGTCCAATGTAATCAACCTGCTACCACGTTGATGGTTGATCACCCTAAGGAATGGTTCCATATTACGGACTCAGTGTTGGTCTCTGCTGGTGGCAGATTGGGCACT
>NW_006922964.1:3409-4841 GCF_000298275.1 Orycteropus afer afer | reverse complement strand
TGAGTTGTGGTGCTAGTGAAAAATACTGAAAGTACCATGGACTGCTAAAAGAACTAACAGATCTGTCCTGGAGGAAGTGCACCCGAAATGTTCCTTGGAAAGGAGAATGGCCAGACTTCGTCTCAGCTATTTTGGTCATGTTTTCAGAAGGGACCATTCCTTGGAGAAGGATGTCATGCTTGGTAGGGTAGAGGGTCGACAAAAGAGGGGGAGGCCTTCAACAGATGGATTAACACAGTGGCTGCGACAATGGGCTCAAGTATAGCAGGGTTTGTGGAGCTGGCACGGGATTGGGCAGTGTTTTGTTCTGCTTGCATGGGGTCGCTTTGAGTCAGAAACATCTTGACGGCACCTAACAACAACTAACAGCATAACCAGTGCTTGGGTCAAGGAGTCAAGGACAACAGATGGGGCTTACATGATGCCAATGTGGGAAGGCCATTATGGGCAAGAGATCTCAAAGCATAGTAAAGATGGTGTAGTGGTTAGAACATTGGGTTGTTTACCAAAGTTTGGCAGTTAGAACTCACTAACCACTCTGTGTGAGAAAGATGAGGCAGTCTGCTTACTTAAAGATTTATAGCCTTAGAAACCCTATGGGGCAGTTCTACTCTGTCCTGTAGGGTCACTGTAGGTCAGAATCAACTAGGTGGCAGTGGGTTTGATTTGGTTTTGGATTGTTCAGAGTTCCTCACTTCAGCACACTCAATGTGACCCATAGCCCATATATTGCAGAACAGTCTTGGAAGACCAGCAGCTTGTTTTTTTAACTTTTTATTGACTTTTTAACTTACATATGATAAAATGCAATAATCTGAAATGTACAGCTTGATGAATTTTCATATATACATATATGAAGAGCTCTGGTGGTGTAGTGCCTAAGACATTTGACTGCTAACCAGAGGTTGGCGGTTCAAATCCACCAGCCACTCCTCAGAAAGAAGGTTGGGCAATCTACTTCCATAAAGACACTGCCTGGAAAACCCAGGGAGGGGTCTCTCGATGGCAGTTTAGTTATATACACACACACACATATCACTAAAACCAAAACAAAACTCACTGCCGTTGAGTCGAATCTGACTCATAGTAACCCCTCCTTTGGTTTTTGAGGCAGTATCTCGATGGAAGTAGATTGTATAATCTTCCTTCCAAGGAATGGCTTGTGGGTTTGAACCACCAGCCTTCTGGTTAGTAGTCAAATGCCTTAGGCACTACAGCACCAGACTATCTATCTATCTATGTATCTATCTATATATGTAAACACCACTCAGAGTAAGATAGAGATTATTTTCATAGCCCCAGAACGTTCCTTGACAGCCCATTCCCAGTCAATACTCACATCTCTCACTTGATGAAATCAGTATTCTGACCTTATCACCTCTTTTGATTGGTTTTGACAGTTCTTGAATTTCACATAAATAAGAATCATACA
>NW_006922964.1:0-3309 GCF_000298275.1 Orycteropus afer afer | reverse complement strand
CTTACAGTGGTGGTAGACAAATCAGCCTTGGTAAGTGGGAGTTCATGCTACTGAGTCCATGCATATCTTCCATCCCTGCCACTATGGCCACGTTTTTCATGAGGGCATTGAGTAATGATAGGAGAAAGTAAGGAAAAAGGATGGCTGGTTTCCACTGAACGTATCATCTGATCAACCTCATTGTTAGAATCCTACCATAATAGCCCTTACTCCACATGTCAGGGACCCAATGTGGGAATTCTGCCAATTGCTCAGTGTATCTATTCCAATTATGCATTCTGGAGTTGGGGAAATTACTACAGGATGGATTCAGGGACACACTAAATGCAATGTGAGATGCACCTTAGCTAAGACTCAATCAATAACTTGACCTTCTTATGCCCCCACTCTGACTGGTGGGCTGCTATCACACTTTCGGTGTCCTGGAATTAGTGTGAGTTCAGATCCAGTGTCCAGTAATCCCGGAAAAGTCTGATTATTTCCTTTTCCTCAATGAACAGTCACTCTTGTAAAAGGCCTCAGATCCCTTTGGGGAAGGCTGGGAGAAAGATTGACATTATAGATTTTTGACAATGTATCGGGGTCCTTCCTCAAAGGGACCCTGCCTCCCCTTCAGTCAAGGGGTTGTGGGTCTGTAAACTGACTCAAGTCTGGGAATTGATTGAGAGGCCATGACTCTATTCTGGTGATTCAATCTAGGCTTTTGTTCATGTGACCTAGAATTCTTCTGTCTATACAGATCAAGTATATATTTAGTAGGATTGCCATGTATTTCACTACTAGGAACACCATGCACAAGTAGCCAATGCCATAATTCCACGTGAGTCAGACTATTCTGATTACTGTTCTGATTCTGCTGTCCATTATGGGAACCATGCCCACCTTGCCTTTGTCGATTAACTGCTGCCACTTGGCCCCTACTACCATGGGGTCCAATCAGCCCCATCATAGTTAAGTGTCTTAGTTCAATTAGGGCAGTTCCCACTGTCAAATCTGGTTTACATAAAATCGCAGTCACAACAGTCTTCAAGGATGCTGGAGCTCCCTTCACATATTTATTCCTACCTCTCAAGCTGAAACATTGAATGAAGAATCCATTGTTAGTGGGCCTAAATCAATAAACTCAGACTGATCCAATCTTACATTCCTTGCACCATTATACCACACCCTCAGTATCCATTCCCATACATGTTTTCCTGATTTCTGTCTGTACATGTTAGCAAAATCAAGTAGCTCTTTTTGGGTGTAGTGTACCACCTCCTCAGTCACATTTTGTATTTCACCTTTCAGGGCTCGCCTGGACTTAACTTTAGTTACAGGTCTAGCAGCAACAATGGGTGGTTGGGGAAGTTCCTGAGAACGTTAAGCAATGTCTTCCACGCCCTCTGCCTCAGTGTTCAGCCGGAACAGTGGGTTAATCCCAACAAACTGAGGTGGAGAGGATAATGGTTTTACCGTAATTCCTTCAGATGGGAGGGATTCAACAGAATTTATAGGTTCAGTATCCTGATCTTCCTGACCCATATGTCCCCATTCCAGGTTTTGGGATCCCATTTTTTCCCAATTCTCACTTTAACTTCAGACTCCATTCTGGGTTGGTAATTTAATTGGTGTTATAATTCAGCCACCCTTATAAAAAGACTCAGGATTTGGTTTTCGGCAACATCAGCTCTGTTATTAGAAGAAATAAGGCTTTCCCTCAGAGCACAACTGGAAACATTGAGGTCTTTTATGCAGTGCTTAAGCCATGACTTGGGTCTGACTTGATGGCACATAACAACAACAACAATAAGCCAGGACTCAGCAGTCCTTAGCTCATCTTGCTCTTTCAACACTTGGTCTAGAGTAAGTAGGACCAACCAATCATCTTCCTTAGACTTTTCATGCTGACAGAATTCCTGAAAAGTATCAAATAGGCAATCACACAGAGCTCACTTCTCCCAAGTACTGGATCTATTGGTGGTGCTACTTTGCATATTAATGTTGCCATCTCATGCCACAGATTAGCAGGTCCCTCTTTACTAACAAAGGCAGGGTCAATAGCATCTTTACGATTAATCAAATTGGAGAAACAATTTAGGAAGCCCATCCTTATGATTTTGTCTGTCTGGAACCACTTTGGGTACCAAATGTGCTAGACTGGTTTCTCTAGAGAAAGAAAACCAGTAAAGCTATTTAGAGAAAGAAAGAGCAATTTGTTAGGAAAATGGCTCACACACTTAGAGAAGCTGGCAAGTCCCAAGTTGTTGGATCAAATGTCAAGCTGGAGGCTTCTCCTGACTCTCGCAGTTGCAGGGGCTGAGGAACTCAAGGTTGGCAGGCAGTATACTGACTGTAGACTCCAATGAATGACGAATCCAAAATCTCCAGACTGAATGGTGGATTGTTCGCTCATGGAGAGTTGTAGGCTGCACAACAGAATCCTGATTCACAGAAGTGTGTCTCTTTTCCCGGGATGTCCATAAACATACTGGAAGCAGGCCACACCCCTAGGGAAACTCCCTTTCAACGGATTGCCTGCTCAAAACATATTCATCTGATCCCATCATGGGAATAACCACATCACAACTGCTTAAACCACACAGAATTGTGGTCTAGCCAAGTTGACACACAGCTCCAACTATTATAGTGGTATTTACTGGTCTTCCTTGTAGGCGTATGGGGTATCATCCTATCACTGACAGCATTGTACTTCAGGATAGACCTTGATACATTCTTCGTGACGATGAATGCCACGCCATTCCTCTTCAATTTGTCATTCCTGGCATAGTAGATCACATGATTATGTGATTCAAAAAGGCCAAAACCAGTACATTTCAACTCACTAATGCCTAGGATATTGATATTTATTCAGTCCATTTCATTTTTCATAACTTCTAGTTTTCCTAGATTCATACTTTGTATATTCCATTTTCCAAATATTAATGGGTGTTTGCAGCTGTTTCTTCTCATCTTGAGTTGTTCCTCATCAGCAATGGAGGTCCCGAAAGCTTTACTGTATCAACACCATTAAGGTCGGCTCTACTTTGATGAGGCAGCTCTTTCCCAGTCATATTTTCCATGCCTTCCAACCCAAGGGGCTCATATTCCAGCGCTATATTGTACCATGTTTCAGGGCTATTCATAAAGTTTTTTTTATTATTATTTATTGTAATTTGGGTGAAGATTTACAGAGCAAATTCGCTTTCCATACAGCAGTTCACATATACTTTGCCTCATGTCATTGACCACAGTTTACCACAATGCAACAGCTCCCCTCCCACTTCCTCCCCATAGTTACCACTTCCCAGTGTCCATCCCTCCATATTC
>NW_006922963.1:114309-115478 GCF_000298275.1 Orycteropus afer afer | reverse complement strand
TAACAACAACAACAACTGTTTGTGAGGAGAAGCCAACGGTGATTTAGGCTCCTCTTGGTGATTTTTTGTTGTTGGCCCGTTGGTGGAAAAGGAGGTAGTGGCTCTCGCTCAATAAGTAAAGTTGCAGGAGGTGTGGGTGTTGTTTTGTCTTATGGGGACTGTTGTTGCCTCCTACTCAGTTAGACACAAATTACAATTGAATAACCATCAAAAAACTAAAAGCCCATGGACAAAAACACACCATGTAATCACACAGGAGCAGTAACTGAAAAAAGAAAAAAGGGAAAAAAAGAAGTATAAACAAGAAAACCTGCAATATCCTGGGATAAGGCACTAAGAAAAAAAGTAGGGAAGGAGAATAATAAATGAAGAAAAAAAATGGGAAAAATGCCAAAAGAAAAACAAGGAACAGGGTTAATCATGAGAAAAAAAGGGGGAAAGGAAAAAAAAAAAATTTCAGCCAGGTATAGGGAAAAGAAAAAATGCTGAAAACTAGGACCTGGTATGGGAAGATTAAGAACAATAATAGAAAGGACAAGAGTATTAATAATATTAGTTGCTTTAAAACAGATAAATACAAGCAAACTAATCACCAGAAAAAAGAAAGCGACAAAGAAAAAAAAAATTGATGGAGGACAGGGCAGGGCACCCAGGCTCTGTCTGAGCACACAGACTGTGATGGAGTCGAGATCCTGTAGGCGCAGAAGGTAGGTGGGAGTGGGGGATGGTCACACCTCTGTTCACCAAATGGGTGTGGGGTGTAAGCATAACAAGAAGAATGTACCTTTTCAGTCTTGCAGGTCCCGAGTGTCCTTGGGGTTGCTGGAAAGCAGAACGTGTTCTTAAGCCTCAGGACTCTGCGAGAGTGCTGTCCTTTAAATATCCAAAATATTCCAGCTGCTTTTTAAACCTTCAAAATGGCGGTGCCCTCCAGACCAGCAAAAGTCCACAGCTCAGCCCACCTTTCTCTTCACCTTCTCCGTTTGTCCCCCAGCCACTGTGCACAGTCCTCCATGCTGTCCCTGGCTTACAGGGTGCTTTTTAGGTTAATTCTTAGGTCCTACCAGCACTCGGGAATCTCCAAGCTGTCTGTGCTGTCAGGATCGCTCAGGATTGGTGCCAGACTACAGCTCCATATGTCTCCTTTTTTGGTATTTTCATGCAAATTC
>NW_006922963.1:111143-112303 GCF_000298275.1 Orycteropus afer afer | reverse complement strand
CTCCTTGGGTTGCTGAAGCAGTATCACTATGGAAGTAGAATGCCCAACCATCCTTCCAAGGAGTGGCTGGTGGGTTAGAACCACCAGCCTTCTGGTTAGTAGTCAAATGTGGATGAAAGTCAGCAAAATATAACCAAGGCAAAGGAAGACATTGGAAGGAGCACAGAGTTAAAAGCAACAGAGGTAAATACTATTACACACATAATACTGCAATAACAATAATGACAATAACCTATGAGTGGTGTGGCAATATCTTCAGCCAAATCCAGAGCTGATTGTGGAACAGACCATCAACTGCTCATATGCAAGACCAAATGAGTGTCAGAAGAGACTCTGAAACTTGCCCTCAAGTGGAGGGTGGCTAAAGCAAATGGAAGAAAGGACAAGATAAAAGAGGTGATCAGAAGATTTCAAAGAGCAGCTCGAGCAGACAAAGCCAGTTACTATAATGAAATGTGCAATGACCGGGAGTTACCATACTAAAAAGGAAAGAACATGCTAGGCATTTCTTAAGCCAAAGAACTGAGGAAAAAAATTAAGCCTTGAGTTGAAATACTGAAAGATTCTATTGGAAAAATATTGAGTGATGCAGAAAGCATCAAAAGAAGGTGGAAGAAATGCACAGACTCACTGTACCAAAAAGAATTGGTCAGTCTTCATACATTTCAGGAGGTGGCATATGTTCAAGAACCAGTGGTATTGAAAGAAGAAGTCGAAGCTGCAGTGAAGGAATTGATGAAAAACAAGGCTCCAGGAATTGATGGAATACCCATTGAGATGTTTCAACAAACAGATGCACCACTGGAGGCACTAATTCAGCTATGCCAAGAGATTGGGAAGACAGCTACCTGGCCAACTGACTGGAAGAGATCCATTCCAAAGAAAGGTGATCCCACAGAATGTGAAAATTATTGAACAATAATCATTAATATCACATGCAAGTAAAATCTTACTGAAAATAATTCAAAATGGTTGCAGCATTATATTGACAGAGAACTTCCAGAAATGCAAGCTGGATTCAGAAGAGGATGGGGAACAAGGGATATCATTGCTGATGTCATATGGATCTTGGCTGAAAGCAAAGAATACCAGAAAGATGTTTACTTGTGTTTTATTGACTATGCAAAAGCATTTGATTGTGTGGCTCATAACAAGTTACA
>NW_006922963.1:110062-111043 GCF_000298275.1 Orycteropus afer afer | reverse complement strand
AAGAATGGTCAGACTTTGTCTCACCTACTTTGGTCATGTTATCAGAAGGTGAAAGATAATCATGTTGGTAAAGTGGAGGATTAATGAAAAAGGGGAAGGCCCTCAACGAGATGGATTGACACAGTAACTGCAACAGTGGGTTCAGGTATAGCAAGGATCATGAGGCTGGCACAGGACTGGGCAGTATTTCATTCTGCTGTGCATAGGGTCGTGGTGAGTTGGAGATGACTTGAGGGAACCTAAGAACAACAACGGGATATAAATCTCAGTTGAAAAAAATTTTTTTTCACAGTTTTATGTATACCATACTCTTGCCTTCTCGCCTGCTTGGTTTCTGCTGAGAAATCAGGGCTTAGTCTTATTGGTTGCCCTTTGGAGGTAACTTTTCATTTTTCCAGTGCTGCTTTGCCTTTCTTTCTTTGTCTTTGGTTTTGGTGAGTTTGATGATGATATGTCTTGGTGATTTTCTTTTGGAGTCTGTTTTGTTTGAGGTTCATTGTACTTCTTGAATGGCTGCGTTCTCATCGTTCATCATATCAGGGAAATTCTCTTCCACCATATCTTTGACAGTTTTCTCTGTGGTTTTATTTGTTATGGAATTCTGATTACACATAGGTTATTCCTTTTGATGGTATCCCACAAAAACCTTAGACTTTTTTCATTTTGGTTTGATCTTTTTTTCTAATTGATCCCTTTCCAAAGAAGTATTCAGGTATTTGTCTTCAGTCTCTCTAATTCTGTCTTCCATTGATTGAATTCTACTCTTTTGCCCATTCTTTGTGTTATCTATTTATGAAAATTTAGTATTAATCTTCTGGAAGTCTATCTGTAGATTGTGTATCATTTCTGATTTTTCATTTACTTTGTCATTTTGTTCTTGTATTTTCTTCCAAAATTGTTCTAGGGTTTTGTCTATGTTTCCCTTAATTTTCTCAGTATTTTCTTGTTCTGTCTGTCAATCCATTGAAGGTACACAAATAT
>NW_006922963.1:108229-108750 GCF_000298275.1 Orycteropus afer afer | reverse complement strand
CTCTGTCCAAGGAACTCCCTTGAATATTTCTTGTAAAGTTGGTTTGTTTTGTATGAATTGTGTTAATTTGTTTATCTGGGAATGTCCTAATTTTGTCATCATCTTTGAAGGACAATTTTGCTGGATATTTAATTGTTGGTTGGCAGTTCTCTTCTTTCTGAGTTTTAGATGTGTTATCCTTCTTGCATGTATGCATGTATGGTTTCTGCCAAGAAATCAGAGCTTATTTTCTTTTGATGTATTTGAGTAAGCAGGGCACTGTACTCCTCTATTTGCTAGTTGGCAGCACTTATGCACTCACCACCTTTCTACTTTCCATCATCAGCTTATTGGTTCTCCTTTGTAGGTAACTGTGTTTTTCCTGAGCTGCTTTCAGGATTCTTTCTTTGTCTTTGGTTTTGGAAAGTTTGATTATGATATACCGTAGTGATTTTTTGGGCCTGTGCTATTTGGGTTTCATTGAACTTCTTGAATGAGTATCTTTTTGTGTTTGATTATATTAACAAAACTTTTTCCCACAA
>NW_006922963.1:103437-105230 GCF_000298275.1 Orycteropus afer afer | reverse complement strand
AATTAAGAAACACAGGGTGGAAGTGGGAGGAGTGATGTTACATTGAGGTGCTTTGATTCTCTAGTGCTGTTCTAACAGAAGATACCACAAATGGGTGGGTGGCTTTAACAAACAGGAATTTACTCTGTTACAGTTTTGGAGGCGAGAAGTCCAAGTTCTAAATGCCAAGCTTTAGGGGCTTGGTGAAGACCCCTTGACCTTGGCTTTCAGCTCTGCCTCTTGCTCCAGGCCCACTGGAACTGGAGGCGTCTCTTCACTCAGGCACCTGCTGGATGCTGAATGTGACAAACCCAAGGTCAACAAATAAAATGACACGATTCTGATATTACCGAACAACTTGGCAGGCCACCTGTTCAAGCCCATAGACACTCATAAGACTGGCAGGAAGCATGGCAGGCTGCTGAATGAAGACTTGGCTACATGGAGGGTCCAAGCATGCCACAAAGCTCAGAGACCTTTCTCAATGCTTCTTTTATGTACTGGAAGCAGACCACACCCCTGAGGCAGCTGCTGAGCTGCTCACTGCAGAGTCCACCATGGAGTTGTTTACCAGTCTCGTCATGGGGCATAACAATATCCAGCTGCCCAGCCACTCAAAACTAGGGCCAGCCAAGTTGACACACAACTGAATTACCATCAGGTGATTGCAGTCAATGACATAAAACAAAATGTGTGTAAATCATTGAATGGACAACTGATAGGTCCTGTAAACTTTCATGGAAATCACATTCAAAAGTTTTTTAATAAAAAGATATCAGTCAGGGACATTTTGCCATTCTTTTCTAGGCAATATTCCATCATATATGGACACATAACATTTATATAGTTGGTTCATGAACTGCAGACTGAAGGTAAACAAAGAAAAAACACTCAGGGAAAAGAGCAGCTGTTCCTAGAGTATCTTGAATTTTTGTTTTTGTTTTCTTTTGTTTTCCCAGTTCAAGGGAAGGTTGAAAGAAAGTCTTTTGTTTGGAGTATCTGTATACTTAAGATTCACACTCTGCTTAATATCGTGCTGAGTATCAGTGTCTGTCACTGTGAACATTTTAAATGGTCCTTCTAGGCATATGTGTGATTATTTTTTCTGTCAGAGTAGCTTCACACCACACATTCTGTTTCTTTTTAATGCACTGGCTTCATTCATCACATCAGAATTAGAGGAATGTCATCACTTTTTAATAGTTGCATAGTTTTGAATGGCACCGTTGTTGTTAGTTGCTGTAAAGTCAGTTCCAACTGATAGTGACTCTGTGTATAACAGAATAAAACACCGCCTGGTCCTGTGCCATCCTTATAATTGTTGCTGTGCTTGAGCCCATTGTGGTAGCCACTGTATCACTCCATCTTGTTGAGGGTCTTCATTTTTTTTGCTGACCCTTTACTTTAGCAAGCATGGTATCTTTCCATAGGAACTGGTCCCCCTGGTAATATGAACAAAGTACAAGAGACGAAGACAGGCCATTCTCGCTACTAAGGAGCATTCCAGCTATACTTCTTCCAAGACAGATTTGGTCATTCTGGTTGTCCATGGCATGTTCAGTATTCTTAGACCAAAACTCTAATTCAAATGCATAAATTCTTTAATCATTTCTTCATTTAGGTTCTTTTCAGCTTTTAACCATTATCAGCATACCTCTGCATAAATCTCCATGTGCATATAAAATTCCTTTAGTCTCAGATATGGAGTTTCTGATTCACAGGATTTAAAGGGGGGTTCAAATACTACTTCCACACAATTCTAAATTTGTACCAACTTAGTGTCTGTTTTCCCATAACATTGCTAATATGGGAAA
>NW_006922963.1:95023-102903 GCF_000298275.1 Orycteropus afer afer | reverse complement strand
GCAGTCAAGTGCCTTAGGCAGTATGCTACCAGAGGTCCTCAGTGCTGAGTATCAAATGGTAATGTATAAAGAACCCATCGCATACAAATTCTCAGTGGATGTTGTTGTCTGACTTCAGAGACCATGAGTCTTCTCCTCCCAGCCAGATATTTAAAGAGGGGCATGGTGAAGGATATCATAATATGACAGGTCATTATTGGAAACTGAGTATTGTGAATATTCTGGCTAGGGAAAGGTCAGTGCAGTTTTGCAGTGGTAGGAGCTGCCAGGCTCAGTCTGTGTGGTTTTTAGACTGTGTTCAGGAAGTTTGGGCAGGATCCTGGGTGCTCAAAGGAGGCTCTTTTTGGATGGTGTGGCCCCATCTCAGTCCTGGAAAGTTCTGCTGGGGAGAAGAAGAGCTGCTCCAGGAAGTGGTTCAATGTCAGGAACAGATCTACATTCCCAGATGGGGAACTAATCAGAATTAGTTCTGGGCTTCTACACCAAATCCATTATTGTTCAGCTGGTTTTTCTCAAGATTGGAGAGAGAGAATTGGATTTCTTCAGACTCCCTTTATTCTCTTCCAGTTCATGTGGATATGGAATGGGTATGATTTGAGTGGTAGAAGTTTGAAAGAAGGAATGGAAGAGACAAAAGCTTACATTAATGTAAGTCATTTTGAGAGCTTACAGCACATGGGTTGCCATGAGTCAGAATCAATTTAACAGCAACTAACAACAACAGCAAGGCACATCTGGTTTTGTGATTTCTTTTTCTCTTCCAGCTCTGGCTTCTCTGGACTCTGCAGTTCTCCAACAGAGAAATCTTGAAACGGATAGACCAATACCAATAGTTATAAAACCATGGCTCATGTAAGTTTATGTCTCTCTTTTTTGAAATAATATCAATTTCTAGGTTATGTATATATATTTATTCCTTATCCTGAAACTTGCTACTTAGCAGAGCTCCATTTAAGAGTCTTCTCCCTAGTTCCTCTCATTCCTATGAGAATTAGAACCAAATAGCCTAATGTCCCTGCTATGAGCCCTTTCCTTCCTCAACTAATGTTCAGCATCTCCTAGCAAATCTTTTGCTGAGAGGAGTGATGGAGCAAAAATAAAATACACTGTGAAAAATGTAGGTATTCCCAGAACAATGTCTTTTCTGCTAATATTTTCCAATGGAACACCTTTTAATTTTAATAACTTCAGAGAAAGTATATTTCTCCTAGTATATTGTTATTTGGTCTAGTCTTATATCTGAAAAGTTTACATCTCTAATACACAATGTGACACTTTGAACTTTTTATTGAAGTACAACATACATACAGAAAGTATACAAGTCTAAGAGTACAGTTGAATAAATTTTCATAAATTGAATACATCTATTCTTCCTCAGAAGGAAGGTTGGGCAATCCTCTTCCGTAGTGATACTGCCTCGGAAACCCAAGGAGGGGTCACTATGAGTCGGGTTTGACTCAACGGCACATAACAACAACATTCTTCCATTCAGGTCAAGAAAGAATATTACTAGCACCTCAGATGCCCTTCTTCAATCACTCCCTACCCACCACCTACCCATCAAGCCCAAATATAATGACTATCCTGACTTTAAACACCATAGTTTATTTTGCCTATTTTTAGAACTTTCTATAACTGGAATACAACTTTTTTTTTAAATTGTGATTTGAGTGAGAATTTACAGAGTAAATTCACTTTCCATGCAGCAGTTCACATACACTTTGCCTCATGACAATTTACCACAGTGCAACAGCTCCCCTCCCACATCCCACCTCTTTCCTGTGTCCATCCCTCCATGCACTCCTGCCCCCTGAGCTGTCTCCCTCTGCATAAACAGCCTTTCTTCCATGATTGTTCTCTCCAAGGAGTGTATCTACTTAGGGTAAATGTTCAACTCGTATGCCTGTCTTTTGTTTGGCAGGAAGCCACAGGTGTGGGTTCAATTCCAGACTTGAAGGGCAGCTAGGGGCTATAGTCTCAGTGGTTCCACCAAGCTCTATCAGACCAGCAAACCTGGTCCATTTTTTTGTTTTTTTTTCCCCAAGTTATTTTGAGTTTTGTTCCACATTGTTCTCCCTCTATCCAGGATCCTATACGTAGATCTCCTCCAAGTGATTGACAGTGGTAGCCCGGCACCATCTAGTTCTTCTGGTCTCATAGTCATATAGGCTGTGGATCGCATGGTGTATCAGTCGCTAAGACTAATTGTTTCCATGAATCTTTTGGTTTTCTTCATTCTTCTTTGCTCTGGATGAGGAGAGACCCATCATTGCATATAGATGGCAGCTTGCAAGCTTTTATGATCCCAGTCGCTACTCACCAAAGTAGGAGGTGAAACAATGTTTTGTGTAGTATGTTATGCCAATTGAGCTTGATGTCCCCTGTGACTATGGTCCCGAGGCCACAGGTTCAACTACTTGGTCCCTCTGGGTAGCTGGCTGTGACCAAGAAGTGACTACAACGTTGCCCCTTGTCAGCTCTACTATATACCTGGGAATTCATATCATACAAATACACTTATAGGACCATTGTCTGCCAACCTATACATTGTCTTGGGTACTCTACTCGCTACATAGACATATCTAATAGTTCAGCCTGTCTACCCATCTATCCACCCGTATACCTATGTTTGCCTTCAGTGAAAGTGCAGTACTATATGTGCAAAAGGGTTCCATCTTTGTTGGAATACAACATTTTTTAAACAAAATAAAAAATACTGGAAGTAACATCATATTCCAAATAAAATTGCTAGACCATCAGAATCATCTTCAGATGTTTTGAAATATGTAGTAGGTGCTGCTGGTGATAAAGGAGGCATCAGAACATTATCATACTGAGTGTAAGCCATTTTTGCCCTGATGTTCTTATTTGACATGCATTTCTATATATTTAGCTCTTATTTTTGTTTAGCATTCAGTGAGTTCCTAAAATACTCAAAAAATATGGAAGAAACTTGTGTAGAAAGAAATAAAGCAAATAAGGAAACTTATTTCAGTAGAAAAGAGCATGAAAAACATGAAGCTGTAACCCCTGTGTGTACTATACTTCTCTCCTGGGGGAAAGAAAGTTGTGAAGTTGATGGAGGGTTGTGCTTGACATATAATATGTTATGTTTTCTTTTATAATTTTTTAAAATTGTGCTTTGTGTGCAGATTTACAAAGTAGATTTGTTTTACATTCAACAGTTCATGCACATTTGATTTTATGGCCCGATTACAATCCCCAACCATAATAAACTCTCTTACCCTCTCCTCCCTATGACTACCCCCTCCCTGTGCCCTTCTCATCTGTGCATTCCTGTCTGTCCAGCTTTCCCTCAGTGTGAATGCTGCCCTTCTGATGTCTCATGGTTGATTGATCTAAGGGGTACATCTCCCTGAGGCAGGTGTTCTGCATGCATGCTCTGAAGGTTCTGCATGTACTGTTGGGGTGAGAGCCAATCCATGGAAGTGAATCCATTGCTAGGCCCAAAGGACAACCTGGGGCCACAGTCTCAGGGATTCTACCAATCTCTATCTGACCAGTAATTCTGGTCATGTTCGTATTTTTGAATTTTGTTCCATATTTTCCCTCCCACTCTAACCAGGATCTCTAATTTTTGTCCCTTTCTGAGTGGTTGCATTGTATTTTTCTGATTTAAAATGATAGAGAAATAGATACCTATCCTTAAGATAGTGCTAGAATATCTGATTTTCAGGAATGGATTACTGATACTTAGTGAGAAGTTTCTATTTTGAGGTTTCTTTGATGAGCTGTAGCTTGATAAAAGAGAGAATTTGCTCCTGTTTGACTAATAGCGAACCCTTTAAACCTCTCCACGGACCTGAGTTTTATAAGTAGATAATATAGGATTTAGTGTTGACTGGTCTTAGTCTCTATGTGTGTTAAGATCATATGCTTTTTGGACTAGATAGGGATGTGATGAGGAATGCAAATAAAGAGATCAAGGATCATCTCTGGAAAACCCTGAGAGAAACACGATCTATTGAGAGTTTTATAGAATGTGTTGGTCTAGAGTAGGGTTTCTCAACCTTGGCAATATTGACATTTTGGACCAGATAGTGATTTATTGTGGGAGCTGTCCTATGCATTATAAGATGTTTAGCAGCATTCCTGGCCTCTGCATATTAGATACTAAGTAGCATTTCCCTCCACTTGTGAGAACCAAATTGTCTGTGAACCAAACCCGCTAAGTTGATTCCAACTTACAGCAACCCTATAGGACAGAGTAGAACTGCCCCATAGGGTGTCCAAGGCTGCAACTCTGTAAGGCTATAGATTACTTTATCTCTATCTCACGGAGCAGCTGGTGGGTTTGAACCACTGACCTTTTGGTTAGCAGTCAAATGCTTTAACCACTGTGCCACCAGAGCCAAATGTCACTGGGGGAGCAAAATCACTTTTCATTAAAAACCACTGGTTTATGATGGCATGTTCATGGTATCTTCACAGTTTACTATCCTCTAACTTAAGGATAAGGAAGGATGTTCAGTGGGGGATGATGGATGATAAAGGATAAAATCATCCAGATGCATAAGTGTCAGATGATTGTAGTCTTTGAGAGTTGGGGAAGAGTTTTTAGATTGTACTGAATTAAGACATCTAAACATTAAAAAGATTGAATCTAATATACTTAAAATGTGAACTACTATGTAGTAAATTTTTTTTTAAGTTTATAAAAGAATTGCTTATAACAGGGAAAATGTTTATAATAAAATCTGACTTTGTGACATGGTCAATTTGAGTCTTAAAAAAGTGCTTTAATTTTATGCAAGTGTTATTTTGTTAGAGATTTTGTATTACATTCACAATAAATTTTTATCAGTTTATTTTTATGATCATTAAATGGAAAAGAGGGCAGAAGACGTCATACTTCTTAAGAATTTATATTGAAGGCACATAGCTTGTGTATGCTGTTTGATTTAATTGGGATTCTCTGTTTATTTAGATCATTTCCAGATATGTTTAGATAATTAATGTGTTCTACACAGTGAAAGAATTTAATCTGCAGCCATAGGACTCTTCAAGACATGTTAGGCACTCTGCTTAAACCATACTAGTTTTCTTACTGTCCTATATCTGTCATAACTTTTCAGTCCTTGCCTATTTGCTTGCGATGTGCCCCCTCTTGCAATGTAGTTCTCAATCTTTTCTCTTTCCACTTTAAGAATGCTTAATTTATTTTTACCAGTAATACACAAGTTTATGTTTTTCAGGTTTCAGTGACTTTCAGGGATGTAGCCATAGACTTCTCGCAGGAAGAGTGGGAATGCCTGGACCCTGCTCAGAGGGACTTGTATAGGGATGTGATGTGGGAGAACTATAGCAACTTTGTCTCACTAGGTAAAGTTATTTATCACAAATGATACTGGCTCTCTCTACTATGAATTCAGGACTCAGAAACTAGCTAAATTTTTGCTACCTGTTATCAAGTGAATTGTTTAAGCTTTGTTAGGTTTGAAATGGACCCCTCTATAGAGCTCTGGTAGCATAGTGCCTAAGGCACTTGACTGCTAACCAGAAGGCTGGTGGTTCAAACCCACCAGTCACTCCTTAGAAGGAAGATGGGGCAATCTACTTCCGTAATGATACTGCCTTGGAAACCCAAGGAGGGGTCGCTATGAGTCAGTCCGACTCGACGGCCAACAACATTTAATACCTTATCTTTCTCATCCTGCTCTACCCTTTAGATTTGGGGAAACGAGAGTTTCTTTCTGTAATTTCCTCTTTTTCTTCAGTATCCAAGGAGCTGGATTTGAATTCTGGGTTTAGTACAGGAGAAGCATTGTTCAAGAAACCAGAGTTCACATTGTGGTAATTGAGTTCAACTCTATTTTCTAATCTACCTGCAAGAAGAATCTGAGCTGGACGTAGGAGATCTGAGTTTCTCTAACAACCAAAGGAACCTGTGCAGTTTATGTAGTGTGGTTTGGATTCACAGAATTTATGTAACATTCTATTTCCTATAATAGACAAATTCAGTTCTACCTACTTTGTGAGTCAAAGTTGAAAATCTAACTTCTTTAACATTGAATGAATATCCTAGAAAGGATCTGTGAATGTCCCAGGAAACCTCTTGTTCTCACAGCAAAATAAAAACCAATAGCTAACACACACATATTATATGTATATATACTGTATATACTTGTGCTCATGCACTGTTCTGATGTTTTACATTATTTATTGATCCTTGCAATAATTCTATAGAAAGATACTATTACCTTTCCTACTTCAGATGAGAATATTATGAGTTAATATTTGCTGAGGTGACATAGGCAAGGGGAAAATTTCTTAACTGTCTGCTCTCTTTATTTTTTGTGGTTCCAAGGTTACCTTAATATGACTGTTCTTCAGTATTTTTGCCTTTCTGTGTTCTTAGACTTTACAGAGTACCATTTTGAGTTTTAAGTAATTATAAATTTATATGTCTGAATCTAAGGACTTCTGGGCTTATAATTTCATGTCATATTTTTCTTTTAAATAGGACCTTCCATTTCTAAGCCAGATGTGATTACCTTACTGGATGAAGGGAAGGAACCCTGGATGGTTATGAGGGAAGGGGCAAGAAAACACTGCACTGGTGAGTGAGGACTGAGTAGGTTTGGGGAAGTCATTACACAGGTAACAGCCCAGATTGTTAGGGTGCACGTCCTTGAGAAATTAAGAGAACTCTTTTCAAAGGCTCATCACCTGTGAGGGAAAAACTTGAGATCTGGAAAGCAATAAAGATCTTTTAAGCCAAGACTACCAAAGAAATTTCCTTTTGACCTCAATTTACAACTCTCATTGCTCTTATTTCTCTCTGCCTTCAAAGAGAGTAGCTGTTCTCAGAAGAAAAAAAATGATAGTCAAATATAAGAGCAGAAATCAACAAAATAGAAATAAACAGAAAATTATCAAAGCCAAAAGTTATTATTATTATTAAATATGAGCAAAAATTGATAAACACCCATCTTCACTAATCAAGAAAAAAGAGAAACATCATAAATCACTGATACTAGGAATGAAAGAGAGGCTTTCACTTCATATCCTATAGCCATAAAAAGGCTAAAAAAAGAGAATACCATGAACAGCTTTATGCCAGTAAATTTGAAATTTAAATAAAATGGAAAGATTCCTTGAAAAATAAAACTTACCACAACTGACACAGGATAAAAAAAGAAAATACAGCATAGTGCCTTAGGCACTTGACTGCTAACCGGAAGGCTGGTGGTTCAAACCCACCAGCCATTCCTTGGAAGGAAGGTTTGACAATCTACTTCCGTAGTGATATCGCTTTGGAAACCCAAGGAGGGGTCACTATGAGTCAGGTCTGACTCCAAGGCAAATAACAGCAACAACAACATATCTATTAAAGTAATTAAATTCATTATCAAAAGCCTTCTCACAGAGAAAATGCCAAGCCTGGATAGTTTCACTGGTGAATTCTATTAAATGTTTTTAGAAGAAATAGCAGCAAAATTACACAGATTCCTTCAGAAGAGGATGGACATATCCCAATTCATTTTATGAGGCCAGTATAACTTTTTTTTTTTTTTTAATTTTTATTGTGACTTGGATGAAAGTTTACAAAGCGAATTCACTTTCTATACAGCAGCTCACATACACTTTGTCTCATGACATTGACTACAATTTTCCACAATGCAACAGCTTCCCTGCCACTTCCTCCCCATAGTTACCACTTCTCTGTGTCCTTTCCTCCCATGTACTCCTGCTTCCCGAGCTGTCTCCCTGTGCATACACAGCCCTTCTGTTCTGCCACGATTGATCTCTCCAAGAAGTGTATCTACCTAATGAAAATGTTCAGCTCATACACCTGTCTTTTATTTGGCTGGAAGCCACAGGAGTGGGTTCAATTCCAGACCTAAAGGGCAACTGGG
>NW_006922963.1:93524-94530 GCF_000298275.1 Orycteropus afer afer | reverse complement strand
AAGTGACTACAACCTTGTCCCTTGTCAGCTCTACTATATGCCTGAGAATTCTCAGAGAACATACAAATATACTTGTAGAAACATTGTCTGTCAACGCTATACATGGTCATGGGCACACTCTTCTCTGCATGTACATAACTAATAGTTCAGCCTATCTACCCGTCTATTCACCTGTAGGCCACTGTTTGCTTTCACTGACAACACAGTACTGTATGTCCAGAAGGGTTCATCTTTGTCGTCTATATCTTCCGTGCACCTCTCTATGTCTTCCTCTTCCTCAGTGCCACCATGTTGATCACTCACACTTGGTACATTGCCCCTCTCTTCATCCAAGTCAGTATTTGTCTCTTCCTATCTAACAGTGTTCCTTCCCCTCCTCTTCCACCCCTGGTAACCAAGAAAGAAAATTTCATTCCACATGTAAACCTTTGCTTGACTTTTTACAATAATGGACTAATAGAACAATTGTCCTTCTGTGATTGACTTATTTTAGTCAACATAATGCCCTCCAAGTTCATCCATGTTATGCAGTGTTTTGCAGATTCTACATTATTCTTTAGCATTGCATAGTATTCCATTGTGTGTATGTACCATAGTTTGGTTATCTGTTCTTCTGTTGATGGGGTACCGAGGTTGTTTCCATCTTTTTGCTATTGTAAGTAGTGATGTGATGAACATGGGTGTGCATATATCTGTTCTTGTCCTGGCTCTCACTGTTTTAGGATATATACCTCGTAATGGAATGTCTGGATCAAACGGTATTTGTATTCCAAATTTTTAAGGAATCACCATACTGCTTTCCACAATGGTTATATCATTTTAAAGTCCCACCAGCAGTGCATGACAGTCCCAATCTCTCCACATCTTCTCTAGCACTTGTTATTTTCTGTCTTGTTGAATTTTGCTATTAGTGCTGGGGTGAGATGTATCTTGTTCTTTTGATTTGCATCTCTCTAATGACTAATGGAGCTCTGGTAGCATAGTGGCTAAGACACTTGCCTGCTAA
>NW_006922963.1:78226-78747 GCF_000298275.1 Orycteropus afer afer | reverse complement strand
GTTTCTTATTCATGTTATTTGTATTCTCTCCCTCTTTTCCTTTGTTAAATTTGCCAGTTGTTTGTCAATTTTATAAATCTTTTCAAAAAACCAAATTCTAGTCTTACTGATTTTTAGTATTGTCTTTCTATTTTCTGTTTCATTGATTTCTCATATTCTATCACAAGACCTCCAAGAAGAACCTCAGTCACCCTTAACTGCTCTTCACAAACACTGAGGTTCTTCTTGGAGGTCTTTTATCATTGGCCAGTTGGTGGAGAAGGAAATGGTGGCTCTCAGTTAGTGGAGCTTCAGGAGTTGCAGGTATGGTTGCATCGTATGGTTATGGTTGGTATCTCCCAGTCAGTTAGACAAAAACAACAATCGAAAGACAACAATAAAAATGTAAAAACAAGCGGACAGAAAACACACCGTATAAACACACAGGAACAATCACCAAAAAGAGGGTGGGAGAGAGGAATGGCAATAAATGAGAGAAAATATTAAATACTTTCAAAAGCCAAAAGAAATATGCATTGAAA
>NW_006922963.1:75765-76295 GCF_000298275.1 Orycteropus afer afer | reverse complement strand
ATTTTCTTTGTTGGTTACCAGGGGTGGGAGGGGAGGGGAGGGGAGGGAAGGCTGTTAGATAGATAGAGATGATTTGGGTGAAGAGAAGGGAAATGTACCAAATGTGAATGACCAATATGTCAGCATTGAGGATGAGAAAGACATAGAGAGGTACATGGGAGGTACGGACAACAAATATGAACCCTTTTGCATATACAGTACTGCGTTGTCAGTGAAGGCAAAAATGGGTATATGGATGGATAGATGGGTAGACAGGCTAAATGATTAGGTATGTCTATGAAATGGTGAGTGTACCCAAGAACATATATAGGGTTGGCAGATGATCCTATAAGTTTATGTGAATGATCAGAATTCCCAGGTGTATAGTAGAGCTGATAAGGGGCAAGGTTGTGGTCACAGCTTGGTCACAGAGAGCTACCCAGAGGAACCAAGTAGTTGAACCTGTGGGCCTGGGACCATAGTCGCAGGGGACATCAAGCTCAATTGGCATAACGTACTATACAAAACATTGTTCCATCTCCTACTTTGGC
>NW_006922963.1:71068-74871 GCF_000298275.1 Orycteropus afer afer | reverse complement strand
AAAAAAAAAAATCTACATCATAAACTCCATCACACATAATTGAAGAATTTCCCAGTCTTGGTTCTCTAATGCTGCTCTAAGAGAAATACTACAAATGGATTTCTTTAACAAACAAGAATTTATTCTCTTACAGTTTAGGAGGCTAAAAGTCTGAATGCAGAGTGCCGGCTGTAGGGGCTGGGTGAAAGCCCCTCAGCCTTGGGCTTCAGCTCTGCTTCTTGCTCCAGGCCCACTTTAGCAAACGAAAGGCTTCTTCTGACTCATGCAGCTGTTGGCTGCTGAGGCTAATGAACCCAAGATTGACAGGTGAAATGGTACAATCTCAAGATCGTCCAGCAGCACGGCAGACCACTGGTTCAAGTTCATTAACGGTCCCAAGATGGACAGACAACATGGCCAGCCACTGGTTCAAGTCCAGGAACTAGAGATGAAAACACAGCCAAATATAGGATCCAGATGTGCCAAAAAGTCAGAGACCTTTCTCAAAGCTTCTCCATACATGGGGGAAGCAGGAACACCCAGAAGGCAACCAATTAATTAACTGCTCACAGCAGATTTCACCATGGAGTTGATTATACCATATCCAATCTCATGGGAAATTGCTGCATCCAACTCAGAACCACAGCCCAGCCAAGTTGACACATAGCCTTAACTATCACACCTCCTAGTATTGGGAACAAGGCAAGGATGCCCACACTTGCCACATCTATTCAACGTTGTATTGAAGATCTAGCCATTGCAATAGGCAAGAGAAAGAAATAAGAGACATAAAAGATCGGAAAAGAAGTAAAACTGTCTCTATTTGGAAGGTGGTGTGATTGTTTATACAAAACTTAAACTAAACTCACTGCCGTCAAGTTGATTCCAACTCACAGCAACCCCCATTGGGTTTCAAAGGCTGTAAATCTTTACAAAAGCACATTCCCTCGTCTGCCTTCTGCAGGGTAGCTGATGGGTTTGAACCACTGATGTTTTCCATCAAAAACCAAACAAAACTCACTGCCGTCAAGTCGGATCCAACTCTGCAACCCCTCCTTGGGTTTCCGAGGCAGTATCACTATGGAAGTAGATTGCCCAACTTTCCTTCTGAGGAGTATCCAAATGCCTTAATCACTACATCACCAGAGATCCTTGATTGTTTGTATAGAGGATCCTAAAGAATCAAATCAACAACTGCTGAAAGTAATAAGTAAATTTAGTAAGACCAAAGGATACAAGATTAATATAAAAAATAAATTGTGTTTTTATATACTGGAAGCAAAAAATAGTTCTCACTAGTGTCAGAAACATAAAATGCTTAAGAATAAATTTAACAAAATATGCTTGATCCCTACAGTGAAAATCATGAGTTATTGCTAAGAGAAATTAAAGAAAATAAATGGAGAGGTGTCATTTTCTGGATTGGAAAACTCAGTTTTGTAAATATGCCAATTTTATAGATTAAACATAATTTCAGTCATAATCCTCAGCAGGCTTTTTTTTTTTTTTTTTTTTTGAAGAATGTAACAAGCTGATTCTAAAATTTATGTGGAATTGGCCTGTCAAATGCAATTTTGAAAAAGGAAGAAAATATTGAACGACCTAGACTATATGACTTTAAGATACTTAAAGATACAAAGCTACAATAACCTGGACTGTGGTCCTGGCAATTTTGTTGGATGCTGTGGAGCTGATTCTGACTCATAGATATGACAGAGTAGAACTGTCCAATAGGGTTTCTTTCAGCTATAACCTTTATGGAAGCTGATTGCCTGGTCTTTCTTCTGGTTTGAACCACCAGTCTTTTGGTTGGCAGCTGAGTGCTTAAATGCTGTGCCACCAAGGCCCTTGATACTGGCATAACGGATCAAGAAAAAACAGATATCCCAGAAATACCCATACACACAAACATGCACGCACACACACACACTTAAAACGGTTATTTGATTTTTGACAAAGACACTAAAGCATTCCAAGGGAGAAAGAAAAGTCTTTTCAACAGATAATGCTGGAATAATAAGATTGAAAAATTATTCTCAATCCCTACCTCATGCCAAAATTAATTTGAGATGGATTTTAGACCTAAATATAAATCATAAAGGTTTTAGAGGGAAACATAGGAGAATGACTTGGGAGTACCAACTCATGACTTAAGAGTAGGTGGAAGTTTCTTAGGTGAAAGCAATAGCCATATTAAAAAAGACAAAATATAAATTAGACTTCATCCAAACTTAAAACTTTGTGTCAGAAAACATCATTAAGAAAAATGAATAGGTAAGTCACAGACTGGGAGAAAATAGTAGTAAAAAATATTAGACAAAGGACTGGTAGCCAGTATATAAAAGAACTCCTATAATGCAATATGAAAAAGATAAATGACTCGATTAAAAAACAGGTAAAATATATATCCATACCATGGAATAATTCTCAGCAACAAAAAGGAATGAATTACTGATATATACCACAACCTGGATGAACTGCAAAGAAATTACACTGAGTGGAAAAAGAAAACAAGGAAAAAGTTACATACTGCATGATTTCATTTATGCAATGAAAATATGTCAACATTTCTGTTTTGTTTTTAGCTAGAAGTGAAATTGATGGGTTATAGAGTATGGCTGTGATCACTGTCCAGTTTTCCAAAATAATATTATTAATTTACACTCCCACTGGCAGTGTATGAGAATTCTGGTAATTTGATATTTTTGCCGAAACTTGGTATTATCTGTCTTTTTCATTTTGGTCATTATGGTGAGTGTGTAGTTGAGCGTGTAGTCCCTAGGTATGTCATTATAGTATTATTTACACTTCCCTTATGGCTAATGACATTGGACACCTTTTATAGATGGCTAACTTTTCTCTTGAGTTCTTTGCCTTTCTCTTACTGATTTGTGGGAGTTTTAAAAATATATATTCTGGATACAGTTGTTTTGTTGGTTTATGTATATTACAAATGTTCTCTTCCACTCTGGCTTGCTTTTTCATGCTCTTAATGGTTTCTTTTGATGCTAAGAAGTTCTTAATTTTAAGTTAGTCTTATCACATTTTTCCTTATGATTATCATATTTTGTATTTTTGTTTATCCAAAAGTCATTAAGATATTCTCTGGCAGTGGTTCTTAAACTTTGGCATGCACCAGAATTACCTGGAGGGCTAATTAAGATACTGATTGCTCCCCCAGCTGCAGAGTTTTTGGAGGTAGAGCCCAAGAAGCTTTATTTCTTCTGAGTTTCTAGGTGATGTTGATGCTGTTGATCTTGGACCACACTTTGAGAACCACTATACTATGTTTTCTTCTAAAAGATAGATTTATGTACTTTCCTTATTTAGATTTGTGATCCATCTGGAATCATTTTTGTTTATGCCATGAGATTAGGGTCATGATACGTGTATACAGATACATAAATAAATGCAGATACACAGATAGATATAGTGCTGGCTCAATGGGATACCTGTATGCAAAAAACAAACAAACCCATATATTTTGTTAAAAGAACCTCTCAGGATCTATCCTGAAATACAGTGCTGTCAATGTTAGGATACTCTCCATACATGTATAAGAAAGACCAGTTAATACTGCTATTATTCAATTTATGCACCAACTACTAAAACCAGAGATGAAGAAATTGAAGACTTTTACCAACTTCTGCAGTCTGAAATTGACCAAATATGCAATCAAGATGTATTGATTATTACTGGTGATTGGAATGCAAAAGTTGGAAACAAGGTAGCAGCATTGGTAGTTGGAAAATATGGTCTTGGTGAAAGAAGGGACACTACAGACCACATGATGGAATTTTGCAAGACTAATTTTTTTTTTTTTT
>NW_006922963.1:69695-70737 GCF_000298275.1 Orycteropus afer afer | reverse complement strand
CTGTTGTGCTGAGAGCCAATCCGTGGGAGTGAGTCCATTTCTAGGCCCAAAATGTAACCTGGGGCAATAGTCTCAGGAGTTCCACTAGTCTCTTCTGACCAGTAATTCTGGTCATTTTTGTGTTTTTTAATTTTGTTTTACATTTTTCCTTCTACTGTATTCAGGATCTCCAGTTTTGATCCCTTTTTGAGCAGTTGGCATTGGTAGCCAGGCACCATCTAGTTCTTCTGGTCTTGGGGTCATGAAGGCTGAGGTCCTCCTCATCCATGTTATCCTTGGACTAATTATTTCCAGATGCCTTTGATTCTTTTCACTCCTCTTTGCTCCACACAAGAAGAGACCAATAGTTGTATCTTACATGGCTGCTCGAAAGCTTTTAAGACTCCAGCCATCACTCACCAAAGTAGATTATAGAATAAGATTTTTATGTACTATGTTGTACCAATTGAGCATGATGTCCCCTGAGACTATGGTTCCAAGCCCATAGTAGTTCTTTCTCAAGGTGTTTGGTTGTCTCTGAGAAGTTACTCCAACTCTGTCTTCTGTAATGTATGTGGCTAATTTTGTAGCACAAGTGCATATATAAGATTATCTTCAGTCACATCTATTCTTGGTCTTGGGTATATTCCTGTTTACCTACCCCCAGTTGATCTTCTGACCTGTCTGTGCATTTATCTGTAGCCTGGTGTTTGGTGCTAGTGGTAATGGCAAATACCTTTTTTCAGCATGTAAATGATGACTATACACATGGACCTCACTAGGTGAAATGCACAGGAATAAAATAGACTACATATGTGGAAAGAGGTGATGGAGAAGCTGTCATCAGTCAGAACAAAGCCAGGGGCTGACTTTGGAGCAGACAGTCCATTGCTCTTGTACAAGTTCAAGTTGAAGCTGAACAAAATTAAAACAAGTCCACAGAACCAAAATACCACCTTGATTATATCCCACCTGAATTTAGAGACCATCTAAAGAATAGAATTGATGCATTGAACACCAGTGACCAAAGACCAGACATGTTGGGGGATGACATCAAGAACAT
>NW_006922963.1:66617-68670 GCF_000298275.1 Orycteropus afer afer | reverse complement strand
GTAGATTCCACCATGGAGTTGATTACCAGTCTCATGGGAAATACTACATCCAGCTGCCCAGCCACTCAACCAGGCCTAACCAAGTTGACACACAAACATAACCACCATGCCAGGCTTCAGGAATTAGTGAAGTACCCATTGACATGTTTCAGCAAACAGATGAAGCACTGGAGGCGCTCCCTCATTTATGCTAAGAAATTTGGAAAAGATCTATATTTGTGCCCATTCCAAAGAAAAATGATCCAACAGGATGTGGAAATTATTGAACATTATTACTAATATCACACATAAATAAAATTTTGCTGCAGATTAATCAAAAATGAGTCAATTCCAACTAATGGTGACCACAAGTGTGTATAGTCAGTATCAACTCAGTGACAGCTAACAGCAGTAACATACATTTTCCAACCATTAATTGAAAAGACTGTCCTTTCTTTACTGTATTGCAGTGTTTCCTTTGTCATAAGTCAGGTAATTGTAAGTTTATGCCTGTTTCTGAACTGTATTCTAGTTCATTGGTCTATTTATCTAACTAGCCAGTGTCATGATCCCTTAATTACTATAACTTTCTTTTGCTTAGAATTGTATGATATACTTTTATCCAGCTTTTTGCAGACCGTCTTTCCATGTCCTTAAAATTAAGGTGTTGTCTTATTAGCTATTTAGTTGGGTTTTATTTTTATCTAGTCATGAAATAAAAGCCTGGATTGTTTTTCAGCATTGCATTTCTTCTAATATATGCATTTAAAGGTTATTTTGTCTTTAAAAATATTATTTTCATTTTTGGAAATTACAAACTGTTACAGAAAAATTGGTAGTATAGAGAATTTTTATCTTGAACCATTTTTGAATAAGTTACCAAGTTGATGCCCCATTTCCCCCAGATGCTATAGGGTTTATTTTCTAGAAAAAAGCACATTCTCTTACATACCTAGAATACAAGCATCAAAACCAAGGAATTATCACTGATGTAAACCATCTAACCATCTAATCTTGTAACTACATTCAAGTTTTGACAGTTGACCCAATAATACCTCTATAGGAAAAGGATCCAATTTAGAATCATGTGTTGCATTGATTTGTCACGTCTCTTTAAGTCTCTTAAAATCCTCAGTCTTTCCTTGACTTTCATGACCCCGACACTTTTGAAGATATTAGGCCAGTTATTTAGTAGAATTTCTTTTCATTTGGGTTGCTAATATTCCTCATGATTAGATTCAGATTTGCATATTTGACAGAAATAACACAAAAGTATTAGGAGCTCTGGTGGCGTAGTGCCTAAAGCACTTGACTGCTAACCAGAAGGCTGGCGGTTCAAACCCACCAGCCACTCCTCGGAAGGAAGGTTGGGCAATCCTAGTTCCGTAATAATACTGCCTCAGAAACCCAAGGAGAGGTTGCTGTGAGTCAGATCTGACTTGACAGCAGTGAGTTTGGTTTTTGGTTAATGCTGTATTATCCTCTTTGCATCCTATCATGTTTTGTCCCATTACTAATGATGTTCACTTTGATCACTACATTACAATGATGTCTGCCAGGCATCTCCACTATTAAGTTACCCTTTTACCCTTTGTGTGAAATATTTTCTGGGGAAGTACCTTTGAGACTTTGTAACTTTTATGTTCCTTATCAAAGTTTGTTTGACTGATTATTTATTAATATCTGTATGAACTCTTGGCTTCCTAATTTTTATTGGATTATAATGTTACTGTCATTCATTTTGATACTCCAAGTATCCCACATTTGGCTAGTGGAAACCATTCAAGCTAGAAATATTTCTGTTTCCTTTGGACGTGTCTCCAGCATTTTTTCATCACTAACTTGATGTCTGGCACTTTTTGTTTTAGCATACTTCCTTTTAATGAAGAATATTCTTTAGAAACTGAGATCTGAGAGTGCTTGGTGCTGTGTTGCTGCTCTCAGGCCTTCTCTAGGGAGATATATAGAGCTAAGGGATATATGTTTTTAATGCATGTATGTACACACATACAGCTCTTGTAGCATAGTGCCTAAGGCACTTGACTGCTCACCAGAAGGCTGGCGGTTCAAACCC
>NW_006922963.1:45238-60906 GCF_000298275.1 Orycteropus afer afer | reverse complement strand
AGGTACTTGACTGCTAACCAGAAGGCTGGCAGTTCAAACCCACCAGCCACTCCTCAGAAGGAAGATGGGACACTCTACTTCCATAGTGTACTGCCTCAGAAACCCAAGGAGGGGTCGCTATGAGTAGGATCTGACTCGAAGTGTACTGCCTCAGAAACCCAAGGAGGGGTCACTATGAGTAGGGTCCGCCTCAATGGCAAATAACAACAGCAACAATGACAGATAAAGTATGAGCTGATCAGCTTCATCTATTTGAGAATGATTGCTTTCCCTTTGTTCTAGTTCTAAGTGTAGCCCTTGTAGGATCCCCACTGAAAGCCTGGCATGATTACTAAAGTTTTTAATCCAACGTATTCTCTTTCGTTCTAGGATATTGCTTATCTCATCTTGGCTGCTTTAGCTGTTAATTTGTGTCTTCGAACAGATTTTTTTTTTTTTTAATTCAGCAGTTTAGTTGTTTTCAATGAATTTGTCTCATGTAAGCTTCTCTATTACAGCAAAATCTCTGTTTCTATTATATTATTTCTACATTTTAGAGCAAATGTAAATTATGTTCTCTTATCCTAATCCTAACATCTGTGTTAATATTGGTCATAAAATTAAAAAGATTTTCTTTCACACCAGTCCTTATTACTCAGTCTCCCATGCCCTACTCCCACCCCTGGCATCTCTTGCTTTTCTTTAGTTTATTCTTTATTACTTCCTCAGGAAAGCTATGTCTTATATCTGAATTCCAGCATTTGCACACTATCTTTGTGCATTTTAATATACATAAAGCCCCTTTAAGCTATGCTGAGCTGCTTTTTAGGTTATCCAAGTTATCCCTTGATTAGTCAGTGTTTTGGTTACTTCATACTGCTGTGACAGAAAACACCACAAATTGGATGGCTTTAAAAAATAGGAGTTTCTTCTCTTTCAGTTTTGGAGGCAAGAAGTCTAAGTTCAAAGTGCCAGGCTCTAGGGGCTGGGTGAAAGCCCCTCAACCTTGGCTTCAGCTCTGCCTCTTACTCCTGGCCCACTGGAGCTAGAGGTATCTCTTCACTCAGGCAGCTGCTGGCTGCTGAGCCTAACAAACCCAAGGTCAACAAATAAAATGACACAGTCCCAATATTATCAAACAACAGAGCAGGTCATTAGTTCAAGTCCAGAGACAGTCCCAAGATCAGCAGGAAACCTGGCAGGCTGCTAAATGAAGACTCGGTTACATTCAGGATCCAAGCATGCCAAAAAGCTGCAGACCATTCCCAAAGCTTCTCCTTATATACTGGAAGCAAACCACATCCCTAAAGCAGCTACTCAGCTACTTGCAGCAAATTCCACCATGGAGTTGATTGCCAGTCTCATCATGGGGAATAACTACAACCACTGCCCAACCACTTAAAACCAGACTCAGCCAAGCTGACGCATAACCTTACCTATCACAGTCTATTATTTTTGTTGTGCCATGGTTATAAAGTTACATAGATTTGAGTAGTCTACTCCAGACCTATTTTTCCCATGAAACATGTAAAGTTTGGTGTGAAAGTTTGCAGAAAGTGAAATAGTTTAGGAACATGTATGTGGTATTGTAGCAAAATTTCTATGCTTTAGAATATCTAATTCATTCACTTGAAATAGGCATTGTTTTAAGTTTGCCTTTTATTACTCTATGAAAGTTTTCTCCTGGAATAGGAAAATACCATGTGTTTAATTTCTTTATTTTTCTTTCTTTCAGATCTGGAATCCAATAATTTATCTCCAGAAAAGGACATTTATGAAATATATTCATTCCAATGGGAAATAATGGGAAAAATTAAAAATGATAGCCTCCAGTGCGCCATTTATAGAAATGATTGGGAATGCCAAAACAAGATTGAGGGGCAAAAGGAACAACAAGAGGGATATTTTAGGCAAGTGAAAATTACTCCTGAAAAAATGACCACTTACAAAAACCACAATTTCCTTACTGCATATCAGAGAATTCATAATGGAGAAAAGTTGTTATACGAATGTAAGGAATGTAGGAAGACGTTTATTCGTCGCTCAACACTTAGTCAACACCTGAGAATTCATACGGGTGAGAAACCTTATAAATGTAAGGAATGTGGGCAGGCCTTTAGACAGCGTGCACACCTGATTCGACATCACAAACTTCACACTGGTGAGAAACCATATGAATGTAAGGAATGTGGGAAGGCATTTACAGTCCTTCAAGAACTTACTCAACATCAGAGACTTCATACTGGTGAAAAGCCCTATGAATGTAAGGAATGTGGGAAGGCCTTTAGAGTACACCAGCAACTTGCTCGACATCAGAGAATTCACACTGGTGAGAAACCTTATGAATGTAAGGAATGTGGAAAGACCTTTAGACAGTGTACCCACCTTACTCGACATCAGAGACTTCATACTGCTGAGAAGCTCCATGAGTGTAAGGAATGTGGAAAGGCCTTTGTATGTGGTCCAGACCTTAGAGTACATCAGAAGATTCATTTTGGTGAGAAACCCTACATGTGTAAGGAATGTGGAAAGGCTTTTAGAATATGCCAACAACTTAATGTCCATCAGAGTATTCATACTGGTGAGAAACCTTATGAATGTAAGGAATGTGGGAAGACTTTTAGATTAAGGCAACAACTTGTTCGCCATCAGAGAATTCATACCCGTGAAAAACCCTACGAATGTATGGAGTGTTGGAAGACTTTCAGTAGTTACTCACAACTTATTTCACATCAGAGCATCCATATTGGTGAGAGACCCTATGAATGTGAAGAATGTGGGAAGGCTTTTAGACTGCTCTCACAACTTACTCAACATCAGAGTATTCATACTGGTGAAAAACCTTATGAATGTAAGGAATGTAGGAAACCCTTTAGACTGCTCTCACAACTTACTCAACATCAAAGTATTCATACTGGTGAGAAACCTTACAAATGTAAAGAATGTGGTAAGGCTTTTAGACTTTATTCATTTCTTACTCAGCATCAGAGAATTCATACTGGTGAGAAACCCTACAAATGTAAGGAATGTAAGAAAGCCTTTAGACAACATTCACACCTTACTCAACATCAGAAAATTCATAATGCAATTTAATACAAGAAATCCTTAAAATGGACATTATGTTATCACAGAATTCATTCTTGGGAAAATTTGTTTCATTCTCACAATTAATTCAGCCTAAGAGATTTTATATTAGATAAAAATATGTTGATTTAAAAGCCTCCTATTACCACTTAAACATTGTTTATCTTTAGCAAACTCATGAGAAAATAATATAATGAATGTAGGAAAATCCTTAGCCTTATCTATCATTATATCCATGTCACTACTTTATTACCAATATGACATTGGACAAGATACTTAATCTTCTGTGCCTCATTTTACCCAGTTTTAAAGTGGTTATGATAGTACCTATTAGTTATTTATTGCTGTATAATAAGTTACCACAAACTTAGTAGCTTAAAACAACACACATTTATTATCTCACAATTTGTATCAGTGAGAAGTCCAGGCATGACTTACTTGGGCCCTCAGCTTCTGAGTCTCTAAAAAGGCTACAATCAGGGTTTCAGCTATAGCTGGGATCTTATCTAAAAGACCTTGACTAAGGAAGGATCCCCTTCTACTTGCTTCTAACAAGCAAGTCACTGGGACATCCCACACTCAAGGGAAGAGGATATACAGGAATGTGAATACCAGGAGGTAGGGGACAACTGGGGACCATTTTAGAGTCTGCCTGCTACACTGTGTTAAAGGATCGGTGTATGGATTAAATAGTTAATACTTGGAAGAATAACAGCTACATAGCATGTATTCTGTAAATATATCTATAATTGTTATCATCATTAGTGCTAGTAAATTCATGAAAGAAAGACCATATAGAAGTAATAAATGTAGAAATGCCTTCTGTCACCTCACAGAGCTTATTAAACTTAATTTATTCTGGATGAAAAGTAGGAGATTATAGTGAATGTGGTAAATTTCATCCCTTGAGCTGCATCAGAAATTTTATGTTGAAACTGAATTTTGTGAATGTGGGTCTTTAAAGAGTACAATGGTTGAAGAATCAGTAATATGAAATGATTTTCTCATAGTAAATTCCAAAAACAAATGCCTTACAATACCACAATTCAAGATGAATTAGAAATAATTAAGGAAAAAACAAAAAAGATGGCAGAAAAAGAAACCACTTGGAAATTTAATATTGTGTATGTGTGTGAAATTTCCATATGTTCAATTCTGTTGAAGTCAATATACTTTTTAATGTTCAAATTGCTCCATCTTTGGCCAGGGGGAGTTCTTTCAAGTTAGGTTTTTTGACATGATTCGACCAGTGGTGTAGAATGACTTACTTGGTTGTGGCTGCAGAGTTTGATCAGCTATAGAAAATGCTATAGTACCAACTCATCATTTTGGAAAGTGATAAATAAGGGAAATTATTGAGCCTTTATTCTGCCTTTCCCATATGAAACAAGTTCAGAGCCACCAAAATTGATCAAATTATGTTGTTGTTGTTGTTATGTGCCATCGAGTCGGCCCCGACTCATAGCGACCCCTCCTTGGGTTTCCGAGGCAGTATCACTACGGAAGTAGGATTGCCCAACCTTCCTTCCGAGGAGTGGCTGGTGGGTTTGAACCACAAGCAGTCTGGTTAGCAGGCAAGTGTCTTAGCCACTATGCTATAGTATTTTTAATTTATTTACATGCAGAAAGAATGATAGGTTTAGAAAAGCCAACATTTTCTAGCCCCTACCGGAATAAGGGATCCAAAAAATAATCCTCAATGGATGCTAAAACTATTAAATGAAAGATTGATAAGAATTTTATCAACAGTTTATCAAGCTGACCACCTCTGAAGCCTTCTGATCAGTCTTAACCTCAATAAAATTGTGACTGTAGGCAATATGTACCCTAGGAACCTGGTGGCATAATGCCTAAGGCATTTGACTGCTAACCAGAAGGCAGGTGGTTCAAACCCACCAGCCACCCCTCAGAAGGAAAATTGGGCAATCTACTTCAGTAGTGATACCACCTCAGAAACCCAAGAAAGGGTCGCTGTTAGTTGGATCTGACTCCACAGAAGTAAGTTTGGTTTTGGTTTGGAAATAATGCAAGAGGTAGTACACAGCACTACCTGTAAAGTGTTAATGCCAAAATAATGAAGTGAAGGAATCAAGCCTTTAAGTAAAATTCTTTAAAATCAAGAATTTGCAGGAAGAGATGGATAAGGTAAATGGCATCACAAGGAAGCAATCAACCAGATCCAGAATGTGTAAAATTCTACAGAACAAATGACCTGATTTCTTCAGCTGAGTGGCATGAATAAAGAAAAGGGGAGAAGGGGAGTGGCAACCATTAACAGGTTAAAAAAGACTTAAGAACATGTTAGCTAAATTCAATATGTGGGCATTTTATGGGCCTGATTTGAACAAATAAAAAAAAAAAAAACAGAAATGTGAACATGTGCCAATTATTAGTTGATATTTAGAAATATTTTGTTGGGTGCTGTGGTTATTAAAAAATGAAATATACTATTTATTAGAGATACATACTTACAATGATGCCTGAATTTGTTTTAAAATATTCCAGAAAAAGAAAAAAATTGAGGAAAAGAACTGGAAACTAGATTGGCAAAATGTTGATAATAATTGAAGTGGAGTGGTTTGTTTGTGGGGGTGTATTGAGCTAATATTTCTACTTTTGTATGTGTTTGAAAGTTTCAATAATAAAAAGTTTAAAATGCAAATTAAAACAAATTATAAGCTTCCAAGAAATGAATGATAATGAAATTACTACATATTGAAACTTGTAGAATGTCACCAAAGTTCTTTACAGTGAGAAATTAATACTTTTTAATGCATTAAGGAAACTTAATTTTTGAACTCAGTCTTCATCTTACTCATTTTATCTCTAGCAGCCAGTGAATGTCTGGTCACATAGAAGACACTTGATAAAATGTTGAAGGAATAAGTATTTATCTCAAGAAACCAAAAATAGAACAAAATAAAACCAACACAAGTAAAAAGAAGGAAAGCACAATTAAAAGTAGAAATTAAGAGACTACATACTATTAGACTCTTCCACTGTTAACAATGACTAGATTTTGGCAGGTTTAATGAAGTAAAAAATGAAAGAGAATACATTTAGAACATAAATAATGATAGAATTGACATAGCTACAATTGACTTGATACTGATACTTAATACTGTAAACATGTATACACCAATGTGTGTGTGTAAACTCCCTGAGGTTTTTTGTTTGTTTTTAATATAGTTTTACAGGTAAATAAGTACAACTCCTGGATAAAAACTTATGTGTGATTTTCCAGCCTGACCATGTGCAATGCAGTGAATTGTCTATTATGGTTCTTCCACCCATAGTCCTCCATTTTGTGATGTATTATAAATCCTAGTCTCTAGTCCTGTTTAGGGGGAAATGTATCTTGAGTCCCATTTTACTGGAGGGTGTGACTCAAGTCACCACCCTTAGTTTCCTTGAGGATATGTATGTGAATATTCTGGTAAAGTTCACTCTTTGGCTCCATTTCTGCATTTGGTTCCTCCTCATTTCACCCCTGGGCTTGAGACAGCAGCTGGTCATCTGACCCTCTGCCAAAGGGACAAGGAGGCCTCAACTTCTGACCTCCTCTAACCCCACAAGAGGAAGACAGAATCACCATCAGTAGCCCAAGGCCTATTCCTGCAAGGTCAGACATGCTGCCTCCCTCCAGCCCTTTCACCAACCTTGACACCAACCATTCCTCCTGCAGCACTCACCACCTTTCTTCTGGGTTTGATAATTCACTGCAGTGACCACACAAAACTCACAGATTATGGGGTTTATTAGGGAAGCACCAGGCTACAATTCAAGTTCAGGAAAAACGCTCAGTCTCTCTCAGCCCACCACCTCTCAGCCAATGGTCTCTCTCAGTCTCTCTCTCAGCAGTGTGTGTCTCTCGGTGTCTCTCTCTTAGCAATGTGCATCTCTCGGTAGCTCTTTCTCAGCAGCATGTGTCTCTTGGTGTCTCTTTCTCAGCAGCATGTGGCTCTCAGGAGCAAGTGTCTCTCAGGAGCACATCTTTCTCAGCCAGCAGTTAGAGAGACTTCTGCCTCTAAGAGGCCTCCTTTTGAGCCTGGCAGAGTGACCAAACTAGCCAATGATAGCATCAGGATTCTAAGCACCTGAGAGAGAAAGTGAACTTCCTGGAACATTGCTTTGTGACACTGTCCAACAGAAATACCCTAGGTAGATAACTTTAGCAATCAGGAGCTCCTCAGTTGCTCATGGCAAATTCCACCTCAGAGTTTACAAAGACTTATAGGTAGAAAAGCCACACTATGTAATTTACTACACCACATGCTCCAATTTGGGTTCACCAGTCGCTGCAACCATGTGAGTGAGGGGAGTCTTCTAGACCTACCCACCGACCCACCGACTTGGGACTTGCTAGCCTCCCAGCCTCCAGCACCATGTGAGCCATTTTCTTGGTGGTCTGTGACTTATGTGAGATGTTACAGCAAAATATGAAACCCTAAGATAGGAGGGAGAGTGCTGCAGGGAGGAGGAGGAGGAGGAATTGATGTCAGAGATGATGGAGTGGTATAGCAGTTTGGAAAAGTTGGACATTTAACCTCTGCCTCGTAGGCACTGGCCTTGTGCTGATCCCTCTAAAATAAATTGTTCAAGCAGTTGGTGTCAGAAATGGGATTTGCCACAACAGCCCAGACTCACTGAAATATGTGGTTTAGGGGAAAAGGGCATAAAGTGGTAAATGAGAAACATTTGAGTTCTGGATGTGGTAAATTAAAAAAAAAAAAAAAAGAAGAAAGAAATGCACCCATGGATTGAACCAGTTGTTTTGCTGAGATCCATTACCCAAGGCAAAAACTATTCATGGGATTTAGAAGTGGTGGATGTTACTCTCAAGGAATTGGCTAGTTGCATGCATGTGGAGATACAGTGATAAGGAAAGGGTAAGACTTAAAATTCTTTGGTTGTAGTTATCAGTAATAGCTGCAAACGACAGGGAAAAATAATGTAAATGAGGGTTGTAGAACTGATCCAAGCCAAGATCTGGGCTGATCAGAGCTATGGCCACTAGTCTCAGGGCCTACTTAGAAAGGAAGAATTGTGTCAGAACAGCAAGCAGTATACCTATGACTGCTGGCCACCTTGAGCATAGTCAGGAAGGGAATGGGCAAAACCAAGAAACTTGAAAGCAGCGACTATAGTGTAAAAGAGTTGCTTTAGTTTGTAAATTAGTATCTTCAGCTTCCTGAGGGCCCTTTACTAAAATGGATTGTGAGAGCGACTAGTTTTAGGGCAGTGTCTTTGCTTTTGGATGCTACAGAATGGAAGAATATGTTTGGGTGATTGAAAGATCCACAACTCACTATGGAACAGGCATAAATGATGATCCAAGATCCAGTTACACAGCAAGTTAACCCAGAGGGGACAGCCAGCCTGGTGGACTGGATAAAATTTGAAATCAGGTTGATTTACCCTGAGAAGGAAAACTGCCCTTCTATGCCTCTAAATATCTGCTGGAACACTCTGGAGAAAGCAGCTGATGTGCTGTTTACAGAAGACATGCTGGATTGACTTTATGGTGATCAAGATATTCATTCACCCAATGAATGTCCCTTATACAGGTCATGGCAGATATGGTAACCCAGGGAGACCCATATGGGCACCCCATACAACCTTGCTACCATGAAACAAAGCAACAATTCTAGAAGCCATGTCAGATCTCTTGACACAGCTTACCCATGTGAGTCTTATAGATGCAGGAAACATAAGAGTGAGTCATAGGAGAATGGGAAGAGGCAATGGGGAAAAGAACTAAGTAGGTCGGAGATTTCTTGAGGGTTACTAAGGAGTGTGATGAATATAGTGGACATTGATGAAGTTGAGGCAAAGGTGCTAAGGCAGCACTACAAAGGTTGGGTGGACCAATGGAAACTCCTGCTGGTCCCCCAACTTAAAGAGGCCTAAACAAGTCCATTCTGTTCACTCCAAACAGGAGGAATTTAATGATGGGAAGTCCCACCTGGGACCAGTTGAAACAGAGGCTCAACTATTTGATGAAGATAGGAACTGATGAGGAGGCCAGAGTCTTCTAGTCCAGCCCCGAACAGGGGATCCAGGGCCATATGCATATGTGTGGGTAAAATGGCCCAGGGGGTGGGAAGCAACTTTTTAGGGCTCCTGCACACAGGAGCCCAATGTACTGTCATCCCAAAACCTGTCAGTGAAATATTGAAGGGACATAACATTAGAGTGAGGGGATATGAGGATGGAACAGTTGATGGGACTAAGGTGAAAGTTTGGATGAGAATTCGAAGATTTAAACAGACTTTACCTGGATGCATTTTTGGTACAGATACTATGTCTAAATGGAGAACACTCCCCCCTACATGTTACTGTAAAACTGAGGGTGTGTCAGCCTGCCTTTAGGCCAGTATTGATTGGACATGCTCAGTGGGAACTATTAGAATTGCCCAAACCCACTCAGGTTGTTAACTTGAAATAGTATAGGATACCTGGTGGACAAAAGGAAATTACTGCTTTGATTAAAGACATGCTAAAGGCTGGAGTATTGATACCCACAAATTATCTGTTGGGCTATGAAAAAGGCAGATGGCTCATGTAGACTGATAGTAGACTACCGAGGCCTAAATAAAGTAGTGCCATGGTGGCTTCAGCTGTTGCAGACATCGTATCAATAGTGCAGAAAATACAGCATGCTGAAGGAGACTGGTACTAAGTGATCTTGCAAATGCCTTTTTCTCCATCCCAATCTTGGAAGAGTCAGTCACAGTTTGCTTTCACATGGGAAAGATCTCAATATACCTTCAGTGTTTTGACACAGTTATAAAAGACTTGACTTGGTGCAGATTTCAAGTATGTTGATACATTACATTGATGATATTATATTAATGTTAAACAGAAGAACAGGCTAGGGCAGATTAGAAAACAGTGGTGGCCCACATGACAAATAGAGGCTGGTTAATAAATTCAGCAAAACTCCAGGGCCCTGCCTAAACAGTGAAATTCTTGGGAATAACTTAGGCAGGAGCCACCTGTGGCATTCCACAGGAGGCCAAGAATAAGTTGCTGTCACTACTTATCCCCAGGACTAAGCAGGAAGCCCAACATTTTAATTGGTCTATTTGGATTTTGGAGAACACATATTCCACATCTGGGAATATTGCTGGCTTCCATCCATAAAACCACTTAGAAGAAAACTGCATTTGAAGGGAGGCCTAAGCGGTAACAGCAGGATATGTCCTTGCCTTTAGGCTCTTATGATCCACATACAGACATGATTTTGTAGGTGTCTGCTATATGTGCGTATGCAGACTGGAGTTTATGGGAAAAACATGAGAACTCCACCCTATGGTGACCATTGTGATTCTGGACTGTAAAGTTTCCAGAAGCTGCAAGCCATTTGAAAGTCAATTACTCACCTGCTATTCAGCATTGTTTGAGACTACCTCAATGACAGAAGGACATAAAATCATTATGAAACCTGAAATACCCATAATGTCTTGAGTTATGTCAGAGAAACATTCTAACAAGGAAAGTGTTGCCTGAAATAGTTCCATAATAAAATGGAAATGGTTCATGCAAGAAAAAACTACAGGAAGGCACACACTGCATCCATGAGCAGGTATCCTCTTTTCCCATAGGTCTTATCCTGGAACTGCCTGAGAGGTTGCCAGAACCCATTGCCACATAGGCAGTGCCCTATGAATAACTTTCTGCTGACCAGCAGAAGGCTGCTTGGTTCACATGTGGCAATTCCAGGGTTCATGGACAACATCTGATGTGGAAAGTTGCTTCATTAAGACGAGCAGATGGAAAGACCCTAATTGAAGAAGATAAGAAAAAGTCAATGAGCTAAACTGCATGCTGTCTTCCTAGATGTCATGAAAGAATTAGGAAACGTAGAGAGCCCATATGTTTTGATTTTTACTGATTCATGGGCAGTAACCAGTGGTCTGGCTATATGGTCAGGCAAATGGGTGGTGAAAAATTGGACTATTAAAGGGACACCCATATGGGGCATGGACCTAGGGAAAGCATTCTGGGAATTCAGAGAGCACATCAGAGTAGGTCATGTCAATGCCCATCAAAAGAATCTTCCTGGATTGGAATTTGATTGCAATCAGCAAGTGGATGTGTTGGTACACCTCCTTGAGGTGGCGAATTGGGTCCATGAAATGAGTAGACTAGGGGTGCTCCAGCAATGCAAAGCTAGGCTGAGTATAGACACATCACTCCTGCACCTTCTGATTCACAAAATGACAATAAGGACTGCTCTGTCTGTCAGCAAGAAAGACAGTGGTTACAGATGACTATGGGGCACATTACCAAGGGGGAAAGCCCTGCACATAGGTGGGTACAAATGGGTCCTCACAGGAATACTTAGCTCTGGACTCGTGTGGTGAATTGCTTGATGTGGCCCTTTTAGCCACTGTCTTCCATTCTTTGATGTATTGTAAATCCTATTATCCATGCCTGTTTGGGGTGGTGTGGTAGTTAAGGTCGGGTGTCAACTTGGCTGGGCAGCTGGTAGTAGTTGTTCCCTATAACTGGTGGGATTTGCCTTGAGCTGCTGATTGTTAAAGTCATCCACTTGGGTTATTTCTTGGAGCAACACAGGTGGAATGTAACTTGAGTCCTGCCTTGCTGGAATGTATAATTCAAATCACCACCCTTAGCTTCCTTGAGGGTATACCTATGAATCTCCTGAGAAGGTTCACCCTCCTCTTGCACCAGTCCTGTGTTTTGGCTCATCTTCATCTCACCCCTGGATTTGGGACACCAGCCATCATCTGATCTGCTGATCGAGGTTCATCAAACCACAAGAAGTAGGAGGATCCTCCAGACCCACTCATGGGCCTGGGACTCACCAGCCTGCCAGCCTTCACCACTACTACATGAGACAATCCTTTGGGTGTCTGTGAGTTCTGTGAGGCGTTACAGTGAAATACAGAACCCTAAGATGGGGGAAATTACTGGGAGGAGGAGGAGTTAATGTCTGAAATGATGGAGTGGCATGGTAGTTTGGACATTTGGTACATCTTAACCTCTGCCTCAAGGGGACCAGCCTTGTGCTGATCTTTCTGAAAGAAATTGTTCGAGCAATGGTCATTGCATATCCTGTGACAGATGCAAATGCCAAAAACACCATTAAAGGATTAGAACAAAAGATTACCAATTTGGGCCACCAAGTTATACTTCCTCGGACCAAGGAACACACTTTACAGCCCAGAGAGTACAGCAATGGACCAAGAAACATCATATTAAATGGACACACCAGGTTGCATATCATCCTTAGAGTAATGGTTTATGTTTTGGTTACCTAGTGCCACTCTGACAAGAATATACCACAAATGAGATGGCTTGAACAAACAGGAGTTTATCCTCTCACAGTTTGGAGGCTTTAAGTCCGAGTTCAAAGTGCCAGGCTCTAGGGGCTAGGTGAAAGCCCCTCAGCCTTGGGCCTCCTGCTTCCGGCCCACTGGAGCTAGAGGCTTTTCCTCCCTCAGACAGCTGCTGGCTGCTGAGATTGACAAGCCCAAGGTTGACAAGTAAAAAGGCACAGTCCCGATGTTACCAAACCACATGGCAGCCCATTAATTCAAGTCTGTTGAAAGTCCCAAGGTCGGCAGAGCATGGCAGGCTGCTGAACAACAATACAGCTACTTGCAGGGTTCAAGTGTGCCATAAGCTAGAGACCATTCCCCAAGGCTTCTCCTTATATACAGGAAGCAGACCATATCTCTAGGGCAACTACTCAGCTCCTCACAGTAGATTCCACCATGGAGTTTATTACCAGTCTCATCATGGGTAATAACTACATTTAGCTGCCCAGCCACTCAACCAGGCCCAGCTAAGTTGACACACAAATTTAACTACAGTTTGATAAGAACTGTAATGGACAATTGAAACATTTGTTATCTAAACAGCCAGAATTCCTTTAATGGGAAGCAGTGGATAACATATAGGTGGTATTGTTATTGGTTAAAAGTACATAATTGCAAACTTATGGGCTCTTCAGTTAATTATAGCATGGCCACAGGACAATGTCAGTACATATTTTTCTAGAAAACTGTTATTATATTTGCTTTCTCAAGCTTGTTTGTTTCTGGTGGTCCATTGTAAAGATTTGCTGTTAATACTGTGAGTCAAGATCTTTGGGCACAGGCTTTCCTATCCTACATCTGTTGAGCATAGAGGAAAGACCCTGTCTGTGACATCTCCATCTTCCAGACCACAGAGGAACGACCTCCTGGGAATAGATTGTGACATCCTTCATCTGCCAGACCACGGAGAAGAAAAACATTTCCTTTAGGGTTTAGGGTTTAGGTCAGCACAAAAGGTTAGAAAAGCTGCTGTTGGGAAAAACAGTTTTAACACTCAACATGGATTCCAGAGTCATTTCAAGACTTAAGATGGAATTAAGGTTCCACTTTCAGGCTGCCCTGTTTATACCACGTACCTCTGATTTTAGGCTCTCATACAGAAGGGAGTCAGCCAAGAATTTAGACTTCCCCAACCAGCCATATTCTTTCACATATCTGCACTTCTAGCCCAATTTCCTCCATACAGAATCCTCTTTCTTGGGGGTTGGGGAAGGGAGACTTCAGCAGAGGCCCTCAAGTGCCTTTGCTAAAGCCTTCTTATCAGGGGGAAGAAGGGGACAACTTGGAAATATTTGTCCCTACTTTGATACAGTTCTCAGTAGTTTTCCAACACTAGCCCTTCTTCTTCAGCCTTCCCAGCCTCAGCCCTGGGGTCCATAAAATTGCAGGAGCTTCTTGTTTATGGATCCTTCATCAGTAAGATGGATTCCTACATTTGCCCTGATCCACCTGACTCTCATCCAAGTGCTGTTCCTGGGGAAATATGGGACAGGGAGAAGCCAGGTACCTTCTCTCCAGTCTCGGTCTCTTGCTTACACTATCACAGTAAGTGATTAAAGCCTTGATTATTGCCTTCGTTTTGATTTACATTGATTGGCAATTCAGACACTAAGAAGCTCAGCTTTCTCAGCTCAGCTACTTGACAAATTGGCACATAGAGCAGGAGAGCCCATTAAGCAAAATGCCATTCTAGAAAAGCAGAAAACCTGACAACCCTATGGGACACTTTGCCATTGGAAGGCTAATGAAATCCACAGGCCACACCCAGGAGATGCTAGAAGATAATTTGCAAAGACCTGAAGATCCTTTATGGCACTTTGCCAATGGGTCTTAGGAAGTACTAATGGAGCCCATTTTACAGGCCAAGTCAGTTGGTTTCAGGAAGTACTAGCAAAAAATGCAGGGCATTCTAGGAGGATGCTACTTTATTGTTTTTATAAATTTTTTGGTTTTGAATGGGACTGCCTCTTTGGTCCCTAATTCCCCAGATGAGCTTGCCTCGTGGGTCAAATTAGAGATCCAACAGAGAGGCTCTAAAAAAGCTAAGGAAGCAATTCCCTGGTTACTGCTTACTATTTTCCAACGATGTAAACAAAGGTCATCAAAGACTTTGTAAGCTGAGTTGTGTCCAATAACTACTTCTAAAATCCGTGGTGCCAGTGAATGGCCTTAAACAGTGAATTATTGAGACTCATGTTTTTATTCCCATGACCTGAAGAGTTCTTAGAGACTTGGCTAGTTCATCTCCATGAGAAAGGTGATAATTTTGTTAAACGTAGTACAGGAAAATGGTGCCAAATGGGCTATATCACTCCAGACCACCACCTCCAGAGTGTCCTGATGGTGGCCACTTTGCATAAGGAGGAATGAAAGGAGAAGGAGGAGAGAGTGTGAACATTAAGACCCTTAACTGGAAATTATATGGGCATCATCATGTTTGGCCCACCCTTGATGAGTTCCCTGCCACTAAAAACATGTCTGGACCACCACTCTTGCCAAGGCTATGGCTGTCTTAAAAGCCACGCTGATGGTTCTTTGGATCTATAATGAGGGAATAGGAACACAAGAAGATGAACTGTTTAATCAGACTCAGATTTTTAGATTTTTTGTGCTGCTCCTACTGTTTATCAAGCCCAATTAAACTTCCTCTTGAGGCCAGGTGGGGAGTCTGCAACACCATCTGAATGTTAACAAAAAAATTCCCAGACATAGAAAAAGTGGCTACTGCAAAAATAGCAAAAATTGACCACCAGAAAGAACAACATGATAATTGGACACCCTGTCTTGCATGATCTGGGCAATCAATGGCTTTCTCAAAGAGATTTCTGGACTTGGTTATGCAAAAATCAGGTCTCAAAGGAGGAAGCTGATGGGTTTCTCACCAGGGAACTCATGGACAGGTGCCAGGATATGGGAGAAGCTTAATAGGTGGCCCCACTAAGATCCTCATAGTGACAATCCCTATTGTGGGGATGTACCAGAGTTGATATAGCCAGTTCCCTTTTGATGGTTAGTTTGTTTAGAATGTTTTCTAATACTAATAATACTTTAATAATCTTTTGTATAATTCATTGCATATTTCACCATCATTCCTTAAGGAAGAATTGATGCCTTTGCAGGATGTAAGATCAACATCCAAAAATCAGTTGGATTCCTCTACACCAGCAAAGAGATTGCTGAAAAAGAAATAAGGAAATCAATACCACTTTCAATAGCTACCAAAAAAATAAAATACTTGGGAATAAATCTTACCAG
>NW_006922963.1:17111-18671 GCF_000298275.1 Orycteropus afer afer | reverse complement strand
GTTCCTCAGAAGAAAAAGGCTCATTTGGTTTTGGGGAAGGGAGCTATTTCAGGACCAGTGTCTCCGGAGCATCTGGTGTGTAAGTGTGTGTGTCTGTGTGTGTGTGTGTTTTGAGTGGTTTGTGTGTTTTGTTTTTGTTGAAATAGTTTTTGTGTTTTTTTAATGTATAAAGTGCAAATTGCCCATTTGGTATTTTTTTATTGCCTCATGTTCTCACTACCCCTTGATAGCTTGAAAGCAAGCATATCAAGCTCATATTGTTATTTGCTGACCTTGCCAAGTATTACACTTAACAAACTTTGTTTCATTTGTGAGTGGGGCTTTCATGTGTGGAGACAGTAATGTTTAAACCAGACTTTTTAAAAAAAAAAAATTAAAAAATTTATTTACTAATTATTATTATTTTTTATTTTTGCAGTGTTCCTTCCATTGTCCTCCCACCTCTGGTAACCAACAAAGAAAGTTTCCTTCCATATATAAACCTTTCCTTGACTTTTTAAAATAATGAACTAATATAATATTTGGACAAACCAGAGTTTAACAGAACTGTTTGCACCTTACCTAACGTCTCTTTGGAGGTTCACACTTGGACCCCTCATTTTCTTTTCCTCCTCTATTTTTTTCTACAGGAAGTTTAAAGGTAAAAGTAACCTGAAGTCCCATTGAACTCCCTTGGTGACAGCAGTCCAGGCATTCCTTAATGTTAACTTTCCAAACAGAACTTCTTTCCTTGTCTCAGCCTGAGTCTATGGTTCTGTCAACCAAACCAAACAGAACCTGGACCCAGTTTCATGGTTGCATGTTCCTGGATAGTCAACCAGGGACACCATTTGGTGGCCAGTCCACATCTGCTGGGGCAGGGGAGAACGCTTGCCACCATCTTCTCCTGGAAATTTCTCCAGATAGCCTTCAACCTGTGATCTGGAGGACTTGGCCTGGATCCAGTGATGTCTCCTTGAGAGGCAATGAAGGAATCTTGCTTTAGGTAAGCTTACATTTGTTTTGATAAGAGGTTTGAGTTTGTAATCTGGACATTATTAACCAACCTTGAAGTTGCTCAGCCTGTGTTGAGGGTGGCAGCACCCAGAGCAGGTTGTCTGTGCTGAGGGTGGTAGCACCTGGTATCCAAGCAGGGGACATGAAAGCAATGTTTACTGCTGTAAGTGTTAAGAGCAATAAACTAATCTGTCTGTTTGCTGGCTTTTCTGTCCTGATTTTCTGATTCTGTTTCTTTTGTAACCATTCTAAGATGGGTAACAGCCAGGGTACACCAGAGTGCACTTCTGTAGAATGTATTTTAAAACATTGAAACAAATTTGGTTATGATCCCAAGAAAAAGATAAAAAGCTGGTCTTTTAAAGCACAATTGTGTGACTACAACATGAATTAGGAGACCAAATATTCTGGTTGTCTTATGGGTTAGTAAATTATAATATTATTTTGCAATTGGATTTTTTTTGTTGTTCCTGCATTAGCAAATAAAACAAGGAAATATTTATAGAGATCTTTATGTGTTTGTACAATGATAAACTCAACAAACTTATAAGATTTATGTTCAGA
>NW_006922963.1:12338-16311 GCF_000298275.1 Orycteropus afer afer | reverse complement strand
GCAAATTCACTTTCCATACAGCAGTTCACATATACTTTGTCTCATGTCATTGACCACAGTTTACCACAATGCAACAGCTCCCCTCCTACCCTCTACCTTCTTATAGAGAATTTTCAAAGCTTTCAAACAATATACAATTTGGATCTTGAAAGACCAAATAATATTATGTTTATTAGACAGAGTGCTCCTGACAGCAGGAAGAAAATTCAGAAAACTGAAGGAAGCATGACAGTGGGCACTGAACATTTAGTGAAGTGCTATTGAGTCTTTAAGACTAAAACCCAGACAGTCCAAAAGAAAGCAACATATTTGAGGTTTGTCATCAACAAAGGATAAAGGCAATTGCAACTGGAGAAAAAGCAGGCCATTTGCCAGCTAGCCAACCACAGACACTTAAAGGGTTCCTAGCTATGGAAGGATTTTGTCAGATCTGAATACCTAGTTTTGGACTTGTAACTAAAGTGTTGTACTCTTTCCTGGAAGGAAAAAGAGACTGACCCCTTTCTGTGGGGTAAATTACAGCAATAGACCTTTGATAAATTACAATGGGCCTTCTGGAGGCCGCAGCTTTAGGATTGGCAGATTGACATAAGTCTTCTGATTTATTTGTGCAAGAGCACCAAGGCATAGTGGCCAGAGTTATTACCCAGTCCTGGGATTTTGGAGAAGACCAGTGACATACTTTTCTAAAACTTTAGGTCCTGTCACTATACAGGGCTGGCCTACCTACTTGCTGTAACAGCAAGGATGCTGAAAGCTGCTGACAAGCTAATCTTAGGATGGACCACCCAGGTTTATACTGCTCATTCAGTCCTGGAAGTCCTAGACCAAAGACTAGACCCACTAGCTGTCCCCAGCAAGAATTTCTCAGTATCAGACCTCCTTAGGAGAAAAGCCAAGTGTGCAGATCCAGCCAGCACCTGGCATAAACCTGGCTACCCTGTTGCCTGCTTTGCCCCAAGCAGACCCCATTCATCACAATTGTGTCAGGACTCTCAACTTGGTGTCCGCCAACAGGCCAGATCTCTCTGACCAGCCACACTGCGAATCTAATCTCAATTGTTTCATAGATGGGAATAGCTTTGTGGAGAATGGACAATGGAAGATGAACTACACAATCAGCAGCTTTACCAAGGTCTTGGAAGCACAGATGCTTCCTCACAGAACATCAGCACAGATGGCTAATTTCCATGATCCGGGCATTGAGAATGGTGTAGGGTCAGAAGGCGACAATATGCAGATTCAAAAAGACTTCCTTTGCAGGATTCAGAAAGTCATGGAAGTGGCCAAAAGACTATTGGGAGAGATTATTCCTAGGTTTGAAATTCCCTAGACAATTGGGGTCAATAATGGAACCCATTTCACTGGCATAATAAACCAGGTGGAGTCTCAATATTTGGGTATTGAGTGAAAGTATTTTGCTGCTTGGAGACCCCAATCTAGTAGTAAAGTAGAAAGGATGAATCAGACTTTAAAGATTCACATAGCTAAATTATGCCAAGCAATTAAATTAAATTGTTGTTGTTGCTGTTGTTATGTGCCCTCAAGTCAGACCTGACTCACAGCAACTCCTCCTTGGGTTTCCGAGGTGATATCGCTGTGGAAGTAGATTGCCCAACCTTCCTTCTGAGGAGTGGCTGGTGGGTTTGAACTGCCAGCTTTCTGGTTAGCAGTCAAGTGCTTTAGGCACTAAATTAGGTTAAAAAAAAAATCCTCCCCATGGCCTTGTTCAGAATCAGAGTTTTCCCCAAAAACAAAACTGAAAGGAAGCCCCTTTGAGATGATGTATGGGCACCTAAATGCCACTGATTTAAATTATACCAATGCTGATGTGGGTTTAGGGGCTGGGAATATTCTTGAAAAAAGTAACCTGTTTATAAAACAGTATTTGCAGATAAAAGGCAAACTTTACAGACCCTAAGGGAGGCTAATACTCTTTCTCAGACCTATAGCCCACTTCCCGAAGTCCCTGTACACATGGCTGAGCCGGGAGTTCAGACTCTATGAATGACTGGAATCTTGAGGAACTCACAGAAAAGTTGAAAGCCCCCTGTGAAATCTTGCTGTCCATACCTACCATGGTGAAAGTGAGTGGCCAAGGAACACCACCACACCAGGATTAAGACTCCCTCTGAACTGCAGACCACTCAACGGAGCCGATCTGATAAGGTCCCTCACAACACTGGGAGGCAACTCCATTGGAAGGTCTCAAGCGGCTTTACAAGAGAAGCCCCACAAAATGATAAATAGACGTTTTGTTCAGAGGCAAATAGTTTCCTTTTTATTATGCCCTGCAGGATCCACTTTGTAGAACAATGTACTTTAGGTTTCCCATCTTTCCATAGGGAGCTCTGGTAGCATAGTGCCTAAAGCACTTGACTGCTAACCAGAAGGCTAGCAGTTCAAACCCACCAGCCACTCCTCTGAAGGAAGATGGGGCAATCTACTTCCATAGTGATAATGCCTCGGCAACCCAAGAGGGGTCACTATGAGTCGGTCTGACTCGACAGCACATAACAACAACCTTTCCGTACTAAGATACACTCTATTTCCTACATTTTACCAGAAGCCTGGATCAGGCAGAAATGAGACTCTTTTCTGTAAACCCTGTAGGCATATCAGGAACAGAAACTAATCCAATCTTAGACAAGACTGGATTTGGGTGTTTTGTTTTTTTTTTTTTTTTAAGAAGTCTCATTTCCAGTTTAAGGATTAGGCATATGGAACTTTTTATTAAAAATTTATCAGACATCATCCACCTCCTGGCCATGGGCACAGAGAAGGCCATTCGAGCCCAACAGGCCTCTCTGAATTCCTTAGCTGAAGTTGTTTTAAATAACCATATAACCTTGGATTTTCTTTTTGCCAGATATGGTGGGGTATATGCTATTATAAATAAGACATGCTGTGCTTGGATAAATGCTTCTGGGGCTTGAATTAAATTTGAATGCTATTCATAGTTACTTAATGGGGAAAACCAAGGGCCTGGGACCAAGGAAGTGGATGGAGCTTGTTTGAAAGCTTATTCCCCAACCTGAGCTCTTGGCTCACCCTCTTAATTACTTTGTGTAATAATCATATGTGCTTGTGTCCTGTGCTTGATGAAAGTAGCCTCCAATGGAATGTCCCAAACCCTCCAGGTTAAATACTGGTAACATATAAATACTTGTATATTTCCTCTCTTTAAGACATTATACAAACTTATACAAGAGGTGAAGTTATACAAAAGGTTATTAGTGTTTATCAGCCATCCCCCCACCACCGCCCAAGAATTGACCACTTGTCACCCCCGTACAGCAGGAAATAGCCTAAGAAGACCACTGGCCCATTTCCCATGATTGTGAAACCCTGGAAATGGGGGGGAGGGGCTGTGGAAGACTGAAGTGGGAGGCCGAAGGGGCCCCTCACTGAAAATTACAGAACTTGAACAGACTAGCAGACATGATGTAAGTAGACATTCATCATAGTGACTAACTTGGTATTTTCCCCTCCCTTCTGCTTTCTTAAGTGAATAGAATAGCCAGCCTCTTTATGGACACTGAGTTCATAAAAGATTTGTTATTTTCAATTATATATTCTTCTAAGCATAACCCTCTCCCATGACTGGTTTCAGCTGAGAACCATTACCCATGAAGCCAGAGCACCCTGGGAAGAGGGACAGAGTGTGGACCACCCAGGAAAGAGAACAAAGGCATTCCTGGTAGTCCAAAAGATCTCCAACTCTCTTCCCATCTCCCTGTATCATCATGTTTACCCCTTTGCTTGGGGAGACAGACATTTTAGAGAAATTATTCTGTCTCCTTGGGTATCCATACTTAATAAACCTTTTGCTTTCGCTCCTCAACTTGTTGTGATCATTGGGTGTTCATGACAAGGGGTAAGGACCTTGTTTTCCTACAAAAAATATATGTGTATATTTAAGAAAATTATGCTTTTCCAGGGTTTCAGATAACACTGTAAAAAGCTGAATATA
>NW_006922963.1:11096-12215 GCF_000298275.1 Orycteropus afer afer | reverse complement strand
GGAGCTCAGGTGTTGCTGTGCCTAAGGCACTTGGCTGCTAACTAGAAGGTTGGCAGTGCAAACCCACCAGCCACTCTACAGAAGGTAAATTCAGCAATCTACTGGAAAGATTTACTACATTGCAAACCCAATAGGGGTTGCTATGAGTTGGAATCCAGCCAGTGGTAGTGAGTTTGGTTTGTACACACACACACACACACACACACACAATTTTCTTAAGGATAATTTTCCAGGAGCCAGTATATTGGAGTGGGGAGGGAGGGGGAGGAGAAAAAGACAGCTGAGTACAAACAAACATTTAGGATGCTTTGGGTTGTAACAGCGTGTTATTTTTTTTAAATTTTTATTTCCCACAAGTTCAGGGACTGTGAAGTTCTGAGTTGTTTCAGCAGCTCAACAATGTCAAGAACACAAGTAATTCCAATCCATCCCCTGTGGCAATCTCAGTTTATCACCTCTTTGGTTGCAAAATGATCACAATTCTAGGTATCACACAGATATGCATACTGAGTATAAGGGAGTACGTTTCCTCTCATTTTGTTAGGAAAGAAAACGTAACTGAAAGCCAACTGCAGACTTGTGCTCAGCTCCTCTGTGGCTTCTGCAAAGCAAGCTGGGAGACAAGACTCTGACATTAATAGCTTCAGGTTGGTGGCAGGATTTCATGGCAAAGGAAAAAATGGTAATGATCAGTGGATAGACAGGTAACCAGCAGTGCCTTACTTAACTAATGCTGCTGTAACAGAAACACAAGTTTGCTTTAACAAACAGAAATTTATTCTCTCACAGTGCAGGAGGCTAGAATTTCAAATTCAGAGTGCTAGCTCAAGACTTTCTGTGTCTCTTGGTCCTAGGAAGATCCCAGTGCAGGAAGCCTTGTCCAAAGGGTGTGCTCCATTCCCAGATCTTTTCTGGTGAGAATAGCTCCCTCCTGCCCCTCTGCTCCCTTCTCTCTCCTTTTATCTCTTGTCAGATAAAAGGTGTTGCAGGCCACATCCCAGGGACATTCTCCTTACATTGGATCAGAGCTGTGATGGGAGTAAGGGTATTGCATCCCACTCTTAATCCTCTTACAGCTGATTGGCTTATCATGTCAGATCACATCATAGGGTATCATTA
>NW_006922963.1:9981-10641 GCF_000298275.1 Orycteropus afer afer | reverse complement strand
AAAGAATTGGCCAGTGAAAACCTTATGAATAGCAGTGAAACACTGTTTGATATATTACTGGAAAACTTTATGAACAGCCATGAAACATTGTCTGACACAGTGCTGAAAGATGAGCCCATCAGGTCGGAAGGCACTCAAAATTTGACTGGGGAAGAGCTGATTCCTCAGAGTAGAGACAACCTTAACAATATGGACAGAGTAAAGCTCTTGGGATCTCCATTGGCTGATGTGGCATGACTCAAAATGAGTAGAAACAGATGCAAACATCCATTAATAATTGGAATATGGAATGTACAAAGTATAAATCTAGGAAAATTTGAACTTGTCAAAAATGAAATGGAACACATAAAGATTGATATCCTAGGCATTAGTGAGCTGAAATGGACTGGTTCTGACCATTCTGAATCAGACAACAATATGATCTACTATGTCGGGAATGACAAATTGAAGATGAATGGTGTGGCATTCATCATCACAAAGAGTGCCAGCAGGGTTACCCATGGTGGGTATTCAGATCTATCCTGAAGTACAATGCTGTCAGTGATAGGATAATATCCATACACCTACAAGGAAGACAAGTTAATACTACTATTATTCAAATTTATGTACCAACCAGCAAAGCCAAAGATGAGGAAATTGAAGATTTCTACCAGCTACTGC
>NW_006922963.1:4507-6421 GCF_000298275.1 Orycteropus afer afer | reverse complement strand
CTTCTGATCTCTCATGTGTGAAGTCCTAATGTTGAAAAAGTTTTGAATGATTGATGTTTTTAACACATTCAAATCCTTCCTAACCTTCTCCCAATTATGAATTCCCTGATGTTGACTTTTCTGAACCACAGAAGAAGCCTTTCCACTTTCCTCACATTCATGCAGCTTTTCTATTTTTCACTGATTAAACTCTGATGTCTAACAAATTCTGAACACAAATAAATCCTCCCTTATTCCAAACGTTTATATGGCTTCTTGTTAGTAACAAGCAATAAATAAGTTCTGGCCCTTAAATAAAGACCACTCAAGGCTTCCACAGTATAAACTCTGATACTTAGTAAGTGGTTAGTGTCAAATTCCTTCCCACATTCCTTAAAATCACAGGATTTTCTTTTTTTAAAAAAACTAGTATTAATTTTCTGATATCAATTTGGTTCTGAGCCTTCCCACATTTCTTCATTCACCTCTATGTCCTGTATGAATTCTTTGATGTTGACTAAGATGTGAGCCACGTATAAAAGCCTTGCCACACTGCTTACATTCATAAGGTTTCTCACCAGTATGAATTTTCTGGTGTCGACTAAGTTCTGAGCCACGAACAAAGGCCTTCCCACATTCTTTACACTCATAAGGTTTTTCCCCACTATGGCTCCTCTCATGATGAGTAAGTTCTGACCTTCGAATAAAAGCTTTCCCACATTCCTTACATTTATGAGGTCTCTCACTAGTATGAACTTTTTGATGTCGAATAAGTTCTGAGCTACAAGTAAAGGCCATTCCACATTCCCTACATTCATATGGCTTCTCACCTGTGTGAGCTCTCCGATGTCGAGTAAGTTCTGAGCCACGACCAAAAGACTTCCCACATTCCTTACATTTATAGGGTTTCTCACCTGTATGAACACTCTGATGGCGAATAAGGTGTGAATCAGAGAGAAAAGCTTTGTCACATTTATTCCATTTATGGGGCTTCTCACCAGTATGAATTCTTTGATGTAGAACCAGTTGTGAAGCACAACTGTATGCATTCCCACATTCCTTACATTCATAGTGTCTCTCATTAGTATGAATTATCTCATGAAGACTTAGTTGTGTGTCATAACGAAAAGCTTTCCCACATTCTCTACATTTATGGGGTTTCTCACCAGTATGAATTCTCTGATGTCGAGAAAGGTGTGAGGGACGGCTGAAGGCTTTCCCACATTCCTTACATTCATAGTATTTCCCATCAGTATGAATTCTCTGATGTAGATTAAGCTGTGAGTTAGATGGAAAGGCCCTTCCACATTCCTTACATTTATAGGGTTTCTCACCACTATGAATTCTTTGATGTTGACTAAGTTGTGCATCTGAATTAAAGACTATCCCACATTCTTTACATTTATGGGGTTTCTCACCAGTATTAACTTTCTGAGGATGAGTAATTTCAGAGTCACAAGTAAAGGCATGTTTCTTATTTTCAGTACTTTTTTTGTTATCATGAATTATCTGATACTGAAACAAGTCTGATCTAGTATTAAAAGTTTTCCTATATACTCCACATACAGAGTCTTTTTCCTTATGAATTCCTTCATGTTGAACAGGACATGACTGATATCCAAAACCTTTCTTATTTTCCTTGCATTCACAGGATTTCTCTTCAGTATGGATTCTCTGATGTATTCTATCAAGTGTTATTACTGCTTGTCTCTCCAACAGGAATTTTCTTTCTCTGTTATCTTTGAGTCTGGTGCGCTCAAAGTTAGAGCTTGTAAGTCTTTTTATTACCTCCTGTTGCAAAGATTCAATTTTATAAATGTCCTCCTTTGTAGATAAATTCCTGGTTTCCATCCTGGACTCCCAATCTGTAAAATAACAAGAAAAACAAAAACGGAAGGTATTTTCACATTGCAGGAGAAAGGAAGGTTATAAGGC
>NW_006922963.1:0-462 GCF_000298275.1 Orycteropus afer afer | reverse complement strand
TATACCAATGCTCATTGCTGCACTATTCACAGTAGCCAAAAAGTAGAAACAACCTAAACAGCCATCAGCAGATAAATGGGTAAACAAAAAGTGGTAAATACATACAATGGAATACTACTAATCCAGTAGGAGAAATGAAGTCTTGATACATGATACAATATGGATAGAACTGGAAGACATTATGTTGAGTGAAGTAAGTCAATCACAAAAGGACAAATATTATATAACCTCACTTAGGCAAATGTATAGAGAAGATAGTTTGTTAGTGGTTATGACCAGGGGCAGGAGGGAAGGGGAGAGGAGAGAGGTTAATGATGATGGAAATTTTGCATTGATTAAAGGTAGGGACTGCACAGCAGATTATTGTAAATGCTGTCAATAAGATGAATACCATGGAACCGTATGTTCCATTTCCTCCAGTTCCAAACTGTCCATTTCCTCCAGATTTTCAAATTTGTTGGA
>NW_006922962.1:115729-116333 GCF_000298275.1 Orycteropus afer afer | reverse complement strand
GCAAATGGGAGAAATGACAAGGCAAGGTAAAAGAGCTGAACAAGAGATGTCAAAGAGCAGATTGAGAGAACAAATCAATTATTATAAAGAAATGCACAAAGACTTGGAGTTAGAAACCAAAAGGGAAGGACACGCTCAGCATTTCTTAAGCTGAATGAAATGAAGGAAAAAATTAAGCCTTGAGTTGCAATACTGAAAGATTATAAGGGCAAAATATTTGAATGATTCAAGAAGCATCAAAAGAAGATGGAAGGAATACACAGAGTCACTCTACTGAAAAAGAACTGGTCGATATTCATCCATTTCAGGAAGTAATAATACTCTCTTGGAAACCCAAGGTGGGGTCACTATGAGTCAGATCTGAAATGACAGTATGAGATCTTTTTATTATTATTATTTATTCTTACATGAAATGTTTTAATTTTTTTGCATGCACCATTTGGTGCTGTTGTTATGTGCCATTAAGTTGGACCTGACTCATAGCAACCCCTCTTTGGGTTTCCGAGGTTGTATCACTGTGGAGGTAGATTGCCCAACCTTCCTTCTGAGGAGTGGCTGGTGGGTTTGAACAGCCAGCCTTCTTGTTAGAAGTCAAATGACTTAG
>NW_006922962.1:114012-115514 GCF_000298275.1 Orycteropus afer afer | reverse complement strand
TTTTTTTTTTTTTTTTAAGAAATCTATGAAGGCAGGTCTAGCAATCTGTTCCTGAAAGTCAGAGCCTTGAAAACTGTAGTGAGAAGTTCTACTATGCACACCGTGAGTCAGTATCAACTTGATGGCAACTAACAGTTCTGTGCAAGGAATTAATTTCTTTGCTTTAAAAAACTGAGTCTGATATTTAGAGAAATCAAGTAATCCATGCAGAGTTTACAGAAAATAAAGGAACTGGTACATACCATAAAACCAAAAAAACAAACACACTGTCATCAAATTGATTCTGATTCATAGTGACTCCCATTGGGTTTCAGAGGATATAAATCTTTACAGTAGCAGATCGCCCCACCTGCCTGTGGAGGTGGTGGCTTTGAATCTCCTACCTTCTTGTTAGCAACCAAATGTCCTATCCACTATGCTACCACAGCTCCTTAGTACATAATATAATCAGATCTAAAATGTCCAAATCCCTTGCTCTTGTGCCTCAGAATGTCCCTTAATGTGGTATTTTAAAAAGAAATGTCTTTTAGAGTTCTTTATTTTAAATTGAGAATAAAGATGTCTTTAAGTTTTTATAGCTTGATAGCTAAAAAGTTAACACTATCCACAGAGTGTGTGAAGAATCCTATATCAAATAGACTGTTGGCTTGGTCAGGTTGAGGATTCTGACTCCACATACTCAGATTATTAATTATGTGAAAAACAACAGAACTACACAAATATCAGAATGCTGCTCTCTCTCTTTCTCTCTCTCTCTCTCCCTCTCTCTCTCTATGTAGATTCTCACCAGAAGGCTTGGTGAAGTTCTGCATCAGTAATCCAATACATCGATGTGCAATAAAATACAGGTCACCTCATTTAGAAAGCCAATGACTTAGTCTGAAAGGGAAGTATGAAGAGCAGCTTGATTGGTTCTTAGGTTATTTTGTGAAAATAGGAATGAAGTGAGCAGATGGATTAAAACTGGTGATGTACAGGCATGACATTGTTCAAGATGTTCTGCAAAAGCTGGGTCATAAAAAACATAAAACTAAAAAAAACAAGCTCACTGCTGTTGAGTTGGATACAACTCATAGTGACGACCCTCGTTGGGTTTCTGAGACAGTATCACTATGGAAGTAGATTGCTCAACCTTCTTTCCAAGGAATGCTAGGTGGGTTTGAACCGCCAGCCTTCTGATTAGCAGTCAAGTGCCTTAGGCACTAGCAACATTGAAAAAAAAAAAAATTTTAAAAAATAAAATAATGTCACTCAACATCCAGGAAAGCTGAACTTATTCCTAAAAAAAGAGCCATTAGGGCCATTCAGTAACATTGATTGTAGAGAGATGACTACCTACCATCTATTATGAAGGTTGGGCAATCCTACTTCCTTAGTGATAACTGCTTCAGAAACCCAAGGAGGGGTCGCTAGGAGTCGGGGCCGACTCGATGGCAAGTAACAACAACAACAACAACATTATGATGCTCTACATGAGAAATACAATAAAATTAACACCAACC
>NW_006922962.1:111657-113136 GCF_000298275.1 Orycteropus afer afer | reverse complement strand
CAACCAGAAGGCTGGCAGTTCAAACCCACCAGCCACTCCTCAAAGTAAGATTGGGCAATTACTCCCAATCTTACTCCCTTAGTGATACCACCTCAGAAATACAAGGAGGGGTCTCTATGAGTCAGATCTGATTCCATGGCCATGAGCTTAGTTTTAGTTTTTGAGTATAAAAATATATATTGAACAGATCAGTCATACTGACCCAGTGGCACATGTGAATGAAAGTGATAAAAATATATCTTAAGTAAGATAAAGGAGATTACAATAGTAAATTAATTATTGAAATACTCTTTTTCCATATTCTAAATCACCTCCTAGTATAATGTTCTTCCTTCTACAAATATTATTTTTATAGTCTCATCAAGAACTCCAAAGTACACACAAATTTATCTAAAAAAAATGTATCTTTCACATTTTAAAGTCTTAGTAAAATAAGTCTATCAAATGTTAATTAATTTGTATTTAAAAATGCCTGCAAGTGGAAGATGTATTTTTCTCTAATGCATCTCTTTCGTATGTAAATATCTTAAATTGTTATACAGTTTTTATTTTATTCTGTACTTAAAGCTTTTTTTAAAGAATTTTTCTTACTTGAAAACACAGAGGAAAATGAATAAATAAAAGTATTCAAATATCTATGCTAACAAATATTCAATGACTATTCATTTAGGATATTTTTATAATTCAAAAATTGTCTGAATTCAGTTTTTTTTCTTTTGTTTATGAAAAATCTCTACAGGATGTATGACATCAGAGATGTGATAATATAAAAACTGTTATTTAAAAACATTTTCCAATTTCACTTATATTTATATTGACTCAAAGATGAAAATCAATTATCATGTAACATTACTTTCAGCTGTGTTGTAACAGCAAGTTTGAAAATGTTGAATAAGGTAACTACTCGTCTAAGCAGAATACTGTCTCAGTCATCACTGTGCCTAAATTCTTTTTATTTTTCTGAGGTGTAAGAAGGTTTAAAACCAAATCTTATTTTATTTTCAGAAATATTAGATATAAATCTATTACATTTTACAGTTTTCCTCCAGATGTCACTAGAAATCTATACATCTAAAAGGAGATGTTTACACAGAAGTATCCAGAGAGATTCATATTTGTTTGATGTCAGTGTCAATGGACTCAGGTTAAAAACCATGCCACAATCTCTACCTCCAAGATTTAGGCCAATTTACAATTCTACCTACCTTGTCCTCAGAGAATATGTCCCTTGTCTGCCCAACTGCTCCCTTAAGTAGACTGTAGCACAGTTATTCCATTTTCCTTAAAATACCTGATTTTTTTAATGTATGTTTCTTTGGAAATAAACAAAAATATTAATATCTCACCATCCCCAGCTGACTCCATCTTGAGTACTAGAATATCACTGTAATAATCCCAGTGCAGAATTTAATAGCTTTTGCTTCAGATCCAGAGAAAGGGGGTTTACTTCTTGGAGTCACCATTTATTAGTGACCTCAG
>NW_006922962.1:106430-107281 GCF_000298275.1 Orycteropus afer afer | reverse complement strand
CATACTTGGACCCTCCATTTTGCCAAGTCTTTATTTAGCAGCCTGTCATGTTGTCTGCCAATCTTAAGAATCTTTCTGGACTTGAACTAGTGGCCTGCCATGTTGTTTGATAATCTTGGGACTGGTATTTTATTTGTCAAATTTGGGTTTTTCAGCCTCAGAAACCAGCAGTTGCCTGAAGTAACAGAAGTTTCCAGCTTCAGTGGGTTGGCAGCAAGAGGCAGAGCTGAAGTTCAAAGTCGAGGGGCCCTCAGAAAACCATTAGTGCTGGCACTTTGAACTTGGACTTCTAACTTCTAGCCTCCTAAATTGTAACAGAATAAATCCCTGTCTGTTGAAGCCACCTGCTTGTGGTATCTTCTGTTAGAGCAGCACTACAGGACCAAAACAAACACAGAATCTCTTTCCATTTATTTAGGTCATCATTAACTTCTTTTAAGAGTATTTTATAGTTTTTGACCTCTTAGTTAAATTTATTCCCTGCTATTTTATTATTTTAGGTGGCATTTTAAATGGAATTCCATGTTGTCATAAGGGACCATTCTCTAGAGAAGGATGTCATGCTGGTAAAGTAGAGGGTCAACAAAAGAGGGGAAGGCCCTCAATGAGATTGATTGGCATGGTGGCTGCAGCGATGGAGTCGAAGAAAGTAGGGATTATGAGGCTGTCACGGGACCAGTCATTGTTTTCTTCTGTTGTGCATAAAATTGCTATGATTAGGAGTTGACTCAGCGGCATATAACAACAAAAAACAACAACAATATGGAATGGTCATTACTATAGTTTGGTAAAACCACAACAGGAACATTTCCATCATCTGATGCTCTTGGCTTTTCATACCTTTGCTCCAC
>NW_006922962.1:105004-105555 GCF_000298275.1 Orycteropus afer afer | reverse complement strand
AGAGAATATATTTTCTGTGAAGTGGGTCAGAGATTCATTTACAGGATTTTTTTATCCATCGTCAATAATAAAGTAGTTGAATGTAACTGTGCCATATTTTTTTCTTTTTTAATATGGTTATATTTTACATTTTTCTTAATATAATTGAGAATGCTAATTAATGTTTGAACAGCAAAGAGCTTTGCTTGTTGGTATGAAGTTGGAGTTTAAGGAAAAGTCTTAGAACAGAGAAATCAGATAATAAGTACTTAAATCTTTTCCAAAATGTAACAATTTACACTCTCCAAGGAATATGAAACTCTAGTGATAGACCACTTTTCCATTATTCAGTTTTGTCAGGTAAGATATCTTAATTTTTTACAATCCACTCATTCTAAAGCAATATTTTATTTGCCATTGTGTTCCTTATTTGAAATAACTTATGCTCATGAACCATTTGCGTGTTATATAATGATCTCATTGATATAAGTTTGCAAATATAATTAAACCCATTATCAAGAAGGAAAAATAAAATTAAATTCACATTTTAAAAATATGAAAAAAAATTAAAG
>NW_006922962.1:100424-104314 GCF_000298275.1 Orycteropus afer afer | reverse complement strand
TTTTTTTTTTTTTTTAAAGACTAGATCAGAGAGTAAAATTCCAAATTTTACTATAGTATTTATAGGCCATTTCAGGTCAGGTCTGAAAATCTAGTCTATTCAGCTACTATCTTTTTCTCTTTCTCATGATACTTGAGTTTTATTTTCAATTCTTCATGAGGTTCAACAGTTAATTCAGCAGTTAAGGTTTCCTTTAGTTGGGATAAATGGATTCAAGGTTGGACTCTGTAATTTCTCAGCACATGGATTAGTGAGAAAGATTAAATAAGGTCTCTTTCTACAGAGCTTAAAGGGCATTTGTTGGCTGATGTTCCTCTTAATAAACATAATCCTTAGTGAGATGAAGTGGAGCAGTGTACCCTGTAGTGTCCTTACTGTCAAAAATCTTAATATATTTAGCATTAACAGAATGAATTAAGGATTGATTATATTCTAATAAATTTCCTTGCACTAAATTTGAATCAGTAATAGTTGATAAAAGGCATATTTGTAGTTCATTCTGCTATAAACTTATAATGAGTTAGCTATGAGGGCCAAAAGGGGAATCTTTTAAGTTTATTAACATTAAGAGAAAGGCTTACATTTAAGTCAATACCATGGATAATGTGAGTTTTATCAATTGAATTTTTATGACTTTATTATTTTTTCTATGAGCCCAGAAGGCAGAGGATGATAAAGACAGTGGAGCTTAAGAAAAATGGAGAAAATGTTACAAATATTATTTGTAAAAATGATATATTTGTAAAACAGAGGATGATTAAATTTATTTTAAAAATGGCCCATTGTAGTAAAAATTTCTCAAAAAGTACTTTTCTAAAAAGTTTATGACATACTCACTTGATACATTATTTTTTTATATATTAATTAAACATGTTTAATTTATGAAATCATGTAATCACCGGGAAAAACAAGCTTATTACCAGGCTCATTTATAAGTCATTGGTGGGGTCCTGAGAAAGAAACTCTGGTGGCATAGTGTCTAAGGCATTTGACTGCTAACCAGAAGCCTGGCTGTTCAAAACCAATAGCCACACCTCAGAAAGAAGACTGGGCAATCTACTTCTGTAGAGATATTGCCTCAGAAACATATAGCTCTTTTTTAGGGGCTAATTGTTGTTGGTGGGCATGAGATTTAAAAAGATTTTAAAAGATGGAAAATAGGCATGGGCTTGGTTTAGCTAGGTTGACTTCAGCATCACTATGAGTCAGACTGACTCTATGGCATGTAACAACAAAAACAACTTAATATGATTCAACGTTTTTAAAATTTAGTATTAGAACCCAGCAGCTTAAAAGGGCATAATATAGCAAAAAATAGGAATTCCAGAACACTTGATTGTACTCATGAGAAACCTGCCCATAGACCAGGACGATGTCATTTGAACAGAATAAGGGGATACTGCATGATTTAATATCAGGAAGGGAGTGTGTCAGGGTTGTATTCATTCACCATACATATTCAATCTGTATGCTGAGGCAATAATCCGATAAACTGGACTATATGAAGAAGAATATGGCATCAGAATTGGAGAAATGCTCATTAAAAACCTGAGATATTAAACTTTGCTTGCTGAAAATGAGGATCACTTGGAGCACATACCGATGAAGATTAAAGACTGCAGTCTGCAGTATAGATTACACCTCAATAAAAAGAATACAAAAATCCTCACAACTGATCCAATAAACAGCTTCATGATGGATGGAGAAAAGATTAAAGATATCAAGGACTTCATATTATTTGGTTTTACAATCAACACCGATGGAAGCAGCAGTCTAGACATAAGATGATGTATTGCATTGGGCAAATCTCTTTCAGGTGCTGAAGAGCAAAGATACCTTCTTGAAGACTAAAGTGTGCCTAACCCAAGCCATGTTACTTTCAATTGCCTCTTATGAATGTGAGAGCTACACAATGAGTAAGGAAGACTGAGGAAGAGTTGATCCTTTTGAGTTATGGCATTGGAGAGGAAAACTAAGAGTACCACAGACTGTTAAAAGGACTAAAAAATCTGTCCTGGAAGAAGTGCAGTGGAATCCTCCTTGGAAGTGAGAATGGCCTGATTTTGTCTCACCTACTTTGGTCATGTTGTCAGAAGGGACCTTTCCCTGGAGAAGGGTATCATCCTTGATAAAGTGGATGGTCAACAAAGAAGGAGAAGGCCATCAATGAGATGGACTGAGACAGTGGCTATAACAATGAGCTCAGATATAGAAATGATCTTGAGGCTGGCACTGAACCAAGCTGTGTTTCATTCTGCTGTGCATAGGATCATTATGAGTCAGAGATGACTTGATGGCACCTAACAACAACAAGTTGAGCAATATATCAAATAATGCTTCAAAAGAAGATGGAAGGAATACACAGAATCACTGTACCAAAAATAATTGGTCGATGTTCATCCATTTCAGGAGATGGCATATGATCAAGAAATAATGGTATTAAAAGAAGAAGTAGAAGCTGCACTGTAGGAAGTGGTGAAGAAAAGGGGTCTGGAAATTGACAGAATACCCACTGAGATGTTTCAGCAAATGGATGCCAACCTGGAGGCACTTTCTTATCTACACCAAGTATTTTGGAAGACAGCAAACTGGGCAATTGATAGGAAGACAACCCTATTTGTACCCATTCCAAAGAAAGGTGATCTCACAGAATATGGAAATTATTGAACAATATTGTTAATATTACACACAAGTAAAATCTTACTGAAGATAATTAACAAATGGTTGGAGGAGTATATAGACAGAGAACTTCCAGAAATGCAAGCTTGATTCAGAAAAGGATGTGGAATGAAGGATATCATTGCTGATATCAGATAGATCTCGGCTTGAAACAAAGAACACCAGAAAGATGTCTACTTGTGTTTTATTGACTATGTAAAGGCATTAGATTGTGTGGATCATAACAAACTATGGTTAACATTAAAAGAATGTGAATTACAGAACACTTATTGTACTCATCAGGAACCTGTACATAGAATAGACCAGGAAGAAGATGGCATAATAGGCAGAAAGACTGCACAGACCCTCTTCAACAAAGAAAAGGGGAATCAATTGACACAGATACAGAAGATAAACTTGGAGCCCTGAGCTTTGAAGGGAAAGATGCACAAGTGGACTAAATGTACTAAACTCCAACTCATAGAAGAATTTGCATGAAAACACCAAAAAAGGAGACATATGGAGCTGCAGTCTGGCAGCAATCCTGACAGTACAGACATCTGGGATATTGCCGAGTGGTGTTAGGACCTAAGAATTAACCTAAAAATCAGACCTGATATTCCAGGGGCTGTGCAGAGGACAGTACTGGTGGCTGGTGAATTAAAGAGGAATCAGCAAAGAGGAAGCTGGGCTGAGTTATGGACTTTTGCCTGTCGAGAGGATGCAGCCATTTTGAATGTTTACAAGCAGTTCAATCATTTTGGATATTTAAAATGACAGTGTTCTTCCAGATTCCCAGGACTTAAGAATAGGCTCTACTTGCCAGGAACCTCAAGAACATTCTGGATGCCAATGACTGGAAAGGTGCAATATTCCCCTTATTACTCCTATACCCCACACCTCATGGTGAATGGAGGTGTGGCCATTCCTCACTCCCACCTACATTCTGGATGGCAGGAATTCAATCCTAGTCTGTGTGCTCAGAAGGAGCCTGGGTGCCCTGCCCTGCCTTGCTCAGACTTTTTTTTTAATTTGTTTTTGTCATTTTTAAAATTATTACTATTATAATTATTTTTGTCTTTTGTATTATTATTATTTATTCTTCTCTTCCCAGGTTCCAGTTTTCAGCTTTTTCTCTATTCCCTCTTCCTGGTTCAAATTTTTTTCTTTCTTGTGGTTAACCCTGTTACTTGTTTTTCTTTTTGCACTTTTCCCATTTTTTCTTTCTTATT
>NW_006922962.1:98225-98738 GCF_000298275.1 Orycteropus afer afer | reverse complement strand
ATTCATAAACATAATGAGCACAGAAAATTATATGGAACACCACGAAAAACACATAACACAATGAAGGCAACCAATTCATACTTGTCGATAATTGCTCTGAATGTTAATGGATTAAATGTACCACTCAAGAGACGGAAAGTTGAAGACTGGATAAGAAAACAAAACCCATCAATATGCTGTTTACAAGAGACACAACTTAGAGACAAAACAAAGTAAACTAAAAATCAAAAGTGGGAAAAATTCATCAAACAAATGGCAACAAAAACCAGCAGGAGTGGGAATATTAATATCTGGTCGAATTGACTTTAAGATAAAAACTACTATACGAGACAAGGAAGGATATTGTGCTAGACTGAGTTCTCTAGAGAAACAAAACCGGTAAAGCTTATATATATAGAGAGAAAAAGAAATTTATCTTAGGAAAATAGCTCACACACTTATAGAAGCTGGAAAGCCTCAAGTTCTTGCATAAAGCATCAAGCTGGAGGCTTTTCCCAACTCACGCAGCTACAG
>NW_006922962.1:93468-94769 GCF_000298275.1 Orycteropus afer afer | reverse complement strand
ACATTCCTGAGCATAAGGAAGGGCATCTATGAAAAACAAACAGCTGGCATTATTCTCAATGGAGAGAGACTGAGGCCATTCCCTTTGCGAACAAGGACCAGACAAGGATGCCTTCTATCGTCACTTCTATTCAACATTGTTCTGGAAGTCCTAGCCAGGGCTTTAAGGCAAGAAAGGAATCTCAAATGCATGCAAATTTGTAAGGAAGAAGTCAAACTATCCTTATTTGCTGATGGTATGATCCTATACCCAGAAAACTCAAGAGACTGAGTAAAAAAATTACTAGAACTAATTGAGAGAGTAAGCATCATGACAAGATATAAGATTAACATCCAAAAATCAGTTGAATTCCTCTACACCAGTAAAAGATTGCTGAAAAAGAAATAAGGATATCAGTACCATTTACAATAGCTACGCCCCCCCAAAATAAAAAAAAAAATCCTTGGCAATAATTCTTACAAGGGACACAAAAGACTTGTACAAATAAAACTATAAAAGACTACTTCAAGAAACCATAATATATCTACATAAAGGGAAGAATATGCCATGCATATGGATAGGAAGATTGAAAATTATAAATATGTCAATTCTACCCAAAGCAATTCACACATTCAATGCAATCCCAATCCAGATCCCATTGACATTCTTTAAGGATATGGAAAAGCCAATAACTAACTTTATATGCAAAGGAAAGAAAACTTGGATAAGCAAAGTACTATTGAAGAAGCAATAGAAGAAAAGCAGCAGGGCAGGAGAGTGGGAGAAAGGGGATTAAAAGGCCCAGAAAAATGGACATAGGAGGAGTCAGCCACAGGGACCCAGGTAAGGGTGGTAGGAGAGGTTTCCAACAGGGAGACAAACTTGTCTGTCGGTTTGTTCTATCATGGTGATGTGTTGATATGAATTTTGAGGCTGAGCCCCTGGTGTTTCAAACCCAGAGGGATGCACATGGTGCACAGGTATCTGCCTAGCTTACAAACTGAGACAGACTAGGAAGAAGGAGGAGGCTGTCAACTTTTCAAAGAATTGGCCAGAGAAAACCTTGTGAATAGCAAAGAAACACTGTTTGATACATTACCGCACAACTTTATGAATAGTCTGGTCAGGTTAGAAGTCTCTCAAAATAGGAATGGGAAAGAGCTGCATCATCTGAGTAAACCCAGCCTTACTCATATGGATAAGGTAAAGCTTTTGAGACCTCCAATTGCTGATGTGGCACCACTCAAATTGAAGAGAAACAGCTGCAGACATCCATTAATCATCAGAATAGGAATGTACAAAGTATGAATATAGGAAAATTG
>NW_006922962.1:76811-77322 GCF_000298275.1 Orycteropus afer afer | reverse complement strand
GCATGAAGATTGGAGGAAGAATCATTACCAACCTGCAATACACTGATGACACAACTTTGCTAGGCAAAAGTGAGGATAACTTGAAACACTTTCTGATAAAGATTGAAGAATACAGTCTGCAGTATGTATTACATCTCAATATAAAGAAAAAAAAATCTTCACAACTGGACCTATAAGCAGCATTATGATAAATAAAGATTAAAGTTGTCAAACACTTCACATTGTTTGGTTCTACAGTCGATATCAATGGAAGCAGCAGTCAATACATCAGCCAATATATAGCACTGGCAAATTGGCTGCAAAGGACCTCTTCAAGTGCTGAGGAGCAAGGATGTCTCCTTGAGGACTAAGGTGCACCAGACACAAGCCATGATACGTTCAGTCACCTCCTATGCATGTGAGAGCTGGATAATGAATAAGGAAGCCCGAAGAAGAATTGATGCCTTTGAGTTGTAGTTTTGGTGAAGAATACTGAAAGTACCATGGACTGCTAAAAGAACCAACAAATCTG
>NW_006922962.1:74105-75186 GCF_000298275.1 Orycteropus afer afer | reverse complement strand
TGGTGCCCCATGGTCTATTGCTCTAAAGGATGTATTATCATAGGGTATGTGGGTGCATCATCCTGGCTTGAGTGGTCTGCATGTACATCTTGTTAACTATTGGGCTGAGAGCCAGCCCCTGGGAGTGAATTTTATTCCAGGTGCAGAATGTATTCCAGGGCCACAGTATTGAGGGTCTCGTCAGACTCCATCTGACTAGTATTTCTGGTCATTACTGAGTTTTTGGATTTTGTTCCACATTTTTCCTCCCACTCTAACTAGGATCTCCAGATTTGATTCTCTCCTGAGTGGTTGGCATTGGTAGCTGGGCACCATCCAGTTCTTCTGGTCCTGAGGGCCATCATGACCTAGGGCTGATTGCTTCTGAATGCCCTTGTTTTTTTGCACTCTTAGCTTCTGACACTAGGAGACCATTAGCTGCATCTTAGATGGCCGCTTGCAAGCTTTTAAGACCCCAGTCACTACTCAGGAATGTAGGATGTGGAACATAGCTTTTATGTATTTTGTTGTGCCAATTGAGTCTGGTGTCCCCCAGTACTGTGGTCCTGAGTCAGTAGATCTAATGGATTTCTCTCCCATTGTGTCTGGGTGTCTGTCACGGATTACTCTGTGTCTGTCTTCTATTGTTTCTGTAAGGATTGCAGGTATTTTGTATCACTGATGTCTGCAAGATTAGCCTCAGCTGAATCTATCCTTGGTCTACAGTGTCTTCCTGTTCACTGACCCCCATCTGCTCCTCTCAGGTGTTTATGTGTTTATCTGTAGCCTGGTGTTTGGTGTTAATGGTAATGCAGTATTGTGGACACATTGGTTGATATTAGCATCTCTCATCTATCTCTTATGTACACAATTCAGTGTCCTCCCATTTCCTAATGTTATCATGGTGGTCACAGACCTTTTCCATATATAACTCTCCTTACCCATGGCAGCGTGTGGGCCCAAACTAGCCAGAAATTAATCCCCCTCTTGCCTTCCTATCCCAGTAACCCACAAAGTGAGTTCCCTTTCCCAAGCAAACCCTTCTTTGTCTTTTTACAGTAATGGGCTCATACAGTACTTGTCTTTCTGTGATTGACTTATT
>NW_006922962.1:72380-72979 GCF_000298275.1 Orycteropus afer afer | reverse complement strand
TTCAGACACACACAAAAACCCAGCTCCTGAGGTCCCTCGGTGCCAAAAAGCTGACCTAAGACAACTGCCCGACTCTACAATCTGCTGCATTTGTTCTTCTCTGGGAACATCCACTTGCAGTGCCAGCCCACACCACAATCTGCAATTGGAGTTCATCCCAAGGCCCATGCACTTGCAGCCCCACACAGTTTTGGTGGTGCTGGAGTCAGGGTAATGCCCACTCACACCCAGTGGTCTCAATATTACTGACAAAGTCAAGTGCAGGCCCCCCAGAGCCAAAAAAAGCTGACTCAAGCCCATTCAGTGATCTGCTGTGGGGGCACCTCCTCAGTCCCGCCCTCTTGCAGTACCAATGGATTCTGTTCAGGTTTCAGTGGCACTGGAAGTTCCCACTCACACCCAGTGGACCCAAGTTACCAATAAAATCAGGTGCTGAAGGTAAATCCTTGGGGTGATCACTGGTATGCTGCTGTGGTGGCTGGTATGCTGGTGTGGTGTGTCTTCTTCCTTAACCCAGGGAGGTCTCCGATAGCCTTTCTCACCTGCCTATTGGCTCTCCACAGGGTAGATCTCCTGTTCTTGTTTTTTTTTTTTTTTTT
>NW_006922962.1:71475-72280 GCF_000298275.1 Orycteropus afer afer | reverse complement strand
TTGTAAAAATACCACACTGTTTTGACTACTGTGGCTATATAGTAGGGTTTAACATCTGGGAGTGTGAGACCTCCCACTTTGTTCTTCTTCAGAAGTGTTCTGCTTATCCGGGGTCTCTTTCTTTTCCATATGAAGTTAGTAACTTGTTTTTCCATGTCCTTAAAAATTTTGTTGGAATCGGATTGGAGTTGCATTAAATGTGTAGATTGCTTTAAGTAGTATTGACATTTTCACAATATTTATTCTACCTATCCATGAACAAGGTAGGTTCTTCCATGTGTGTAGTGCCCTTGTTGTCTCCTGTTGCAGTGTTTTATAGTTTTCTTTGTATAGGTCTTTTGTGTCTCTGGTGAGGTTTATTCCTAGATATTCTATCTTTTTAGTAGCTGTTGTAAATGGTATTATTTCCCATATTTCTTTATTGGAGAACTCTGTTGGTGTAGAGGAATCCAACTGATTTTTGTATGTTGACCTTGTATCCTTCCACTTTGCTGAACCTCTCTACTACTTCCAGTAGTTTTCAATATTGAGTCCCTTGGGTTTTCTATGTACAGGATCATATCACCTGCAAATAGAGATAGTTTTCGTTCCTCTTTGCCAATTTGTATGCATTTTATTTCTCTTTCTTGCCTTATTGTCCTGGCCAAGACTTCCAATAAGATGCTAAACAGAAGTGGTGATAGAGGGCATCCCTGTCTCGTTCCTGTTTATAAGGGGAATGCCTTGAGTCTTTCTCCATTAATCATGATGTTGGCTTTGGCTTTGCATATATGCACTTTATTATGTTGAGGGACTTCCCTTCTAT
>NW_006922962.1:69941-70613 GCF_000298275.1 Orycteropus afer afer | reverse complement strand
AGGAACCCCTACCTGGTTTTATAACATTTAAAAATTCTGAACAATTAAAATCTATATCTAAAGTTTGTGTGAATGGTTATGATTGTGTTGAGGCCAGTCTGCAATTTTCTGGGAATGCAATTAGTTCATCTTGTTGAGATGAAGTTACTTTAGGAGGAGGGGTGCTGTCTAACACTTTAGTGGATGTGGTAACAGCATATTTCCTTTGGTAAAGAAAACTAGAAGTTGAGTTTAAGTACAACTCATATTCAATAATGAATTATATTAACTATTTATTATAATTATATTAATTGTTATAGTAGGGGAGATTTTTATAAATCTGGTCTAGGAACAAGTACCTGGTCTATAAAATTAAGACAGTTCTGAGAGACTGCGTCTATGTCATTGGGTGGAGGAGGGTAGGTGAGTGGCTGTGTTTAAAGAATCTACTGTGCAGCCAAATGTTAGATGTTTCAAGAAGAATAGTTTATGAGGTTATTCTAGTATTTGATAAATGGTGAGCTATTTATATAATATTTAAGCTATAGAAATTAATCTATTAAACTTTAGATGGACAGATAAAAACTTAAGACTATATCAGATAAATTATTTTTAATAAACCTTTTATATTCATTTGTTATCTCCTTTCTTATGCTTCTTTTGTTTCTTTTATCTTGGGACAATTGTGTTTTT
>NW_006922962.1:68241-68761 GCF_000298275.1 Orycteropus afer afer | reverse complement strand
TTTCATTTCACCAATGATTATTTGCAAGTAAATCCAGAAACATAAAGCCTAATGCATTTCTTAGAGAAAGAATTGGAAAACAGAGCAAGCTTACCATTTCAACAATGAACAAGGCTGCTATGAAATTTGAGAAAGCAACAGAAAAGAAAAAAAGAAAGAAAGAAAAGCAGAGACTGAATAATTCCTCAAAAAAACCTGCACACAAAAGAATGGAGGTTCTTTGCGAGAAGAGCTCAACTCCAAACAGCAACTGGTCTCGAGGAGATGGAGAAAGCACAATGGTCTTTCAAATTTGACTCCAAAACTGATCCATGATATCTCGGGTCCATGTAAGAAGGAGGGGTACTTTCAGAATCTTGGATGAGGCACCATATTGCTGTCGGGTGGAAAAAAAAAAATCACTCAGACCTTAAATCCAGATTCAGAAAATTGACTCAGCCTAATTAGAGAGATATTTGGATAGAAAATCATCAGCTCCTATAAGTGAAAACAGCAATTTCAGAAATGGGTCCTGAGGACA
>NW_006922962.1:65134-67113 GCF_000298275.1 Orycteropus afer afer | reverse complement strand
AAATTATGGAGATGATTTTACCCATGTAGTGTGTTCCCCAGTACTAACCTAAAAGCTAGTGGTTCAAACCTACCCAGCAGTACTGAAGAAGAAAGTCCTGGCAACCTGCTTTCCTAAAAAAAAAGCAAGAAAATCCTGTGTAGCAATTGTACTCTGTAATGCACAGGATCTCTATGCACCTGAATCAACTTGATAGCAATAAGGTTTATTTATTTATTTAATAAAGTTAATATTCTTTAATAAAGAATGTCCCAAAGGAAAATAATGGGCATGGGGAAAAAGAAGCACAGAACAGATAAACAAGGGAGTCATTTACAAAGCAGACAAGATAGAGGACTTTTCTGAGTCATGTGATTAAACTTTTTTTTTTTTTTTTTGTAATTGCAGTTAGTTGTTTCTAGAAGGCAAAAGATTGGGAGGAAGTATTTATTACCTGCCATTATTTTTTGGGAGCAAAAGTCTCAGGTAAAATTAATATTGTCCTGGTTTAGACACAAGGAGTCAAGTTTTTAATACAACTCTAGAGAAACAATCTTTATTGATGACAGCAAAGAGGATGATCCAGAAGAAAACCAACACAAATCTTAGCTCTCTGTAAACTTTCATATCTCAGAGTTAGGCAATCCTTTGTTTCATCCAGGGAATTTTTTCCAGCGGCAAGGAAGACTGGCAATTTCAGATCCCAGCAGGCTGTTCCATGGGATTCACACAGGATTTCCATGAGTTCTGTCCAAGAGGAAGAGGTGTTGGGAAAAGTTCCAAGAGCACTTTCCAGCCTATCCTGATTCTTTGTAAAAATCTTTCCTTAGATATCTCCTAAGAGTGTGGCATAGATAGTACTTGTGTTGTTGTGTTGTTATGTGCCGTTGAGTCAGACCTGACTTATAGTGACCCCTCTTCCTTGGGTTTCTGAGGCAGTATCACTACAGAAGTAGATTGCCCAACCTTCTTTCAGAGGAGTGGCTGGTGGGTTTGAACCGTCAGCCTTCTGGTTAGCAGTCAAGCACCTTAGACACTATGCTACCAGAGCTCCTAGATAGTACTGTTGCTGTTGTTATGTGCCATCCAGTTGGCCCCGACTCATAGCTACCCCTCCTTGGGTTTCCAAGGCAGTATCACTACAAAAGTAGATTGCCCAACCTTCCTTCTGAGGAGTGGCTGGTGGGTTTGTATCACCAGCTTTCTGGTTAGCAGTCAAGTGCCTTAGGCACTACACCACCAGAGCTCTTAGATAGTACTAGGAGTGTGGAATTTCATATCTCAGGAAGAAACAGTAAATGTAGTATATGTAACCCTCATTCTTTCATTTACCATCAGCACACCTCCATAATTACTTCTTCAAAAGATCTATTTTGAATATTCAAACCTAATTCTCATTGGAGCACAGGAATCTCTCTTCCAGAAGGCTCTTTGTCTCCAATGACTCCTTGAAGTGTGTGTCTTTTGAGGAATAGGTTGGGAGGGTTAGGAAGACAGGCAAGAATACAGGCTAAGGTGGAAAGGAAAGAGACTGTGAGGTGGAGAGAACTGAGAACAGATGTAACAGCAGTGGAATGAGTACCATTCCCTAAGCCAGAGTTTTTATTCCTTCCCTGTCAATTATATCCCTTTGATCCATGAATGGTATCTGAGCGTTCTGCAAAATATGGCTGCTCTCTAGATACAACTAAAGAAAATGGTGGATAACCTATTTCCTGGTCTGAAAGTTGTGATCTGAAGACCAGCAGCAAAGGCATCCACTGGGAGCCTTCATAGAAATACAGAATCTTCACCTCAAATGAAATGAATCAGATTATGTATTTTAAAAAGATTAGGTAATTTCTTCATGCAAGTAAAAGAAGATATGGAATGTGTTATTGGGAATAACATAGACTCTTTAGTCACAAAGTAGGAATTAGTTATCAGAAATTGGGATAAATCTCTGGCTTAATTCACCCTGAAGAAAAGATTTAACCCCAAAATATTATTTCCAAAGTGGG
>NW_006922962.1:60835-64464 GCF_000298275.1 Orycteropus afer afer | reverse complement strand
CTTGAGCTTTGAAGGGAAGGATAAAGTGGATTAAATACCAACTAGTAGAAAAACCTTAATGAAAACAGTCATTAAGGAGACAAATGGAGCTATGGAATGCTGGCTATCTTAGCAGCACAGCCAATTTGAATATTGACAAGTGACATTCTGATCCTCACAACAACCTAAGAATTGGCTCTGCTCACCAAGGACTTCATGGCAACAGCACTGGTGGCTGACAATTAGAAAGGAAAGCAGAAAATAAGCAGACAAACTGAGCTGCAGACTTTCAGAGATCCTGATGGTACAGCCATTTTGAATATTTGAAAGTGGCATTCTGATATGAGTAACAACCTAAGACTAAGTTCTGTTTGCAAAGGAAAGCATGGACAAGTGCATTGGAAGGTGACAATTAGAAAAGTGCAATACTCGCCTAGTTATTCTTACACACCATCCTATTTATAGCAAGGATTGTGCGTCTGTCACATGACTGGGCAGTATTCCGTTCTGTTGTACATAGGGTCACTATGAGTCGGAGACAACTTGACAGCACCTAACAACAATAACACACCCTCTTCATGAATGGGAGTTTATCCATACCCCACTTCCAACCTCCTTCTGTACCTGCAGAAATTCCATCCTTATATGCGTGCCCTAAAAGAGCCTGGGTGCCCTCCTCTGCCCTGCCCCATCCCCCAGTTATGTTTTTTTTTTTTTTAATTATTCTTTTTTTTTTCTTTCTCCTTTCTGCTTTATTATTATTATTTTTTAATCTTTCTTTTTCTTTTTCTTTCCCTTTCCTGGTTCTTATTTTCTTTCTTTTCCCTATTCCTGGTTCTCTTCTTTTTTACTTTCTTTTGGTTCTTCCCATCTCTTGTTTTTCTTTCTGTAGTTTTCTCTCTTTTTTTTTTTCTTTCACTCTTCTCTTTTCCCTTATACCTCCACCCCCAGATATTGTGAGGTTTCTTTTTCTTTTTATTTTCTTTTCTGTTTTTAAAATATTTATTCTCATTTATTGCCTTTTCTTCCCCCTGCAATTGTTACTGTTTGTTTATGTAGTTTGTGTTTTTGTCCTCTTGTTTTTATTTTTTTGGTGTTTTTTTTTTTCATTATTATTATTACTTTTTGTTTATTTAACTAAGGAGGAGAAAGCAATCATGTCTCTACGATCCAAACATATCTGTCCCTGCTGCAGCTTCAACCACTGAGTGAGGGGCACCACTTGCTTCTCCACCAACTGACAAATAATAGACAGTGGCCAGTGCCAGCTCAACTCACCCTTAACTACTCTTCACAAACTGCTAATAGAGATCTGTGCACTCTGTCTCATTCTCTATTATACCCATAAGGAGTAATGTGATAAGAGTTTAAGTGTCACCAATTGAAAAATAGAGGCACATAGTACCCTGCTCACTCAGATATATCAAAACAAAATAAATTATATATATCTTGGACAAAAACACTAACATACAATCACAAATTATTAAAAATAAATACAATGACATTACATAATGTCAGAGACAACTGACAATCCCAGTCCACACAAAGAAGCAAGATAAAATAGTACAAGCCAGAGATGAGGCACAGACTCAGAACAACTCTCTGGGGGAAGCAGCATTGGAACTCCCTGACAAGGAATTCAAAATAATTATATTTAGGTAGTTTCAATGGATTGAGAGAAAGATCTAGGAAACACTGAAAAAAAAATTAAGGAAAACGCAGACAAAATTCTAGAACAATTTAGGAAAACAATGTAAAGACAAACTGGTAAAATAAAAGAAAAATTAGATATGATAGAAAAACAACAAATAGAAATCCAGAAGATTAATACTAAGATTTCAGAAATACATACCACATTGAGTGGTCAAAGGAGTAGAATCAAATCAATGGGAGACAGAATTAGTGATATTGAAGAAAAATAACATTAATTTGTTAAAGGATCCATCAGAAAGAAAATATAAAAATAAAATAAAGAAAGCATAAGATTCTTATGGGATGCCATCAAGAAGAATATTTTATGTGTAATTGGAATTCCAGAACAGGAAGAGACAAACAAAACCACAGAGAACATTGTCATATATTTATTGGAAGAGAATTTCCCTAATATGATGAAAGATGAGAATATATAGATTTAAGAAGTTCAACAAACTCAAAACCAGGATAGAACCCCAAAGAAAATCACTGAGACATATCATAATTAAACTCATCAAAAGCAAAGACAAGGAAAGAATTCTGAAAGCAGCACAAGAAAAAAGAAAAGTTACCTACAAAAGTCAACAATAAGACTAAACTGATTTCTCAACATAAATCATTAGGCAAGAAGTCAATAGGATGATATATATGAAACAAAAAGATCTCCAATGAAGAATTATACACCCAGCAAAATTATCCCTCAAATATGATGGTGAGATTAGGACATTTCCAGATAGAAAGAAATTAAGGGAATTTGATAAAACCAGGCAAACCTTACAAAAGATGCTAAAAGTACTCCTTTGGACAGGGAACCAACAACAGATAACAACTGATGATTAACACACATGATGACATAACCCAGGAATCAATCCAGTTATAAATGTATCCAAAGTAAAATAAGCTTACAAGACTGTAAACAAGGAACCCAATATATTAATAGGTAAATTATGAAAACTACAAACCAAAAAGAGGGAATAGATAGTGAAGAAATCAAGATAATAGTGAGATAGAGTAGTCTATTCTAAACTTGGGAAGACAATAATAAACCACCAAAGTCTGGAAAAAGATATACCAAGCAAATGGCAATCAAAAAAGTGCAGAAGTGGCAATATTAATTTCTGATAAAATAGACTTTAAGGGACAAGTAACTGTAAGAGACAAAGGGCACTATATAATGGTTAAAAGATCAATTGAACAAGAGTACATTACCAAAATAAATATATACACACCCAATAACAGAACTCCCAAATACATAAAGCAGACTTTAACAGAATTTAAAAGAAAAAATAAATCATTCCACTATATTAGTAGGAGACTTAAGGCACAATTTTCAATAAAAGATAGAACAAAATCCTAGCCAATAGACTGCAACAACATATCAAAAATAAATAAATAAATAAGAAGAAATCATGACCAAGTGTTAACCATACCAGGTATGCAAGGATGGTTCAACATTACATAAACAATCAACCTTATCCATCACATAAGTAAACAAAGGAAAAGAACAGCAAGATCATATTAATTGATACAGTAAATGTATTTGACAAAAATCCAACACCCATGTCTATAAAAACTCTCAGGAAAATGATAATAGAAGGGAAATTCCTCAACGTAATAAAGGTCATATAAACAAAGCAGCCAACATTATTCTCAATAGAGAGAGAAAGAAACCTTTACCCTTGTGAATGGGAACCAGACAAGGGTACTCTCTGTAACCACAACTATTAAAAAATTGCCATAGCCTGCAAATTAAGTCAAGGAAGGGAATTAAAAACAATACAAATTGGCAAGTGAAAAGTAAAACTGTCCCTATTTGCATATCATATGATCCTATACACACACACACAAACACACACACACACACACACAAAGAAAGACCGCAAGAAAAATGTGGGAACTAATTGGAAGATTTAGTATAGTGTCAGAACACAAGATCAATGTACAATATGTCTTGGATT
>NW_006922962.1:53056-59260 GCF_000298275.1 Orycteropus afer afer | reverse complement strand
AGTGAAATGAGTCAATCACAGAAGGACAAATATTCTATTAGTCTACTATTGGACTAAAAAAGGTACTTTAAAAAGTCAAGGACAGGTTTATACATAGAAGGAAACTTTCTTTATTGATTACCAAGGATGGGATGGGTGAGGAGGGATAATTGCTAGATAGCTAAGAGAGAAATATTGATTTGTCAATACTTTGACGAGAAAAGCAACTTGCCAAAATAGAGTAACAAACATGGCAATGCTAAGGAAAAGGAAGATGCAGAGTGGTGCACAAGAGGTACAGAAAAAAACAAAGATAAACATTTTTACATATACAATACTGCATTATCAGCAATATTAAACATTAATCTATGGATAAATAGATGGGTATTCAGGCTGAATGATCGGATATGTCTAATCAAAAGGGAATATACCCATGATCATATATAAGGTTGGCAGACAATATTTCTACTTATGTGTTTGTATGTACTGTAAGAATGCCCATATAAATAGAACTAACAGGAGGCAAAATTATTATAACTTTTTAGTCACAATCAACCACCCTAATTGAGTGAGTTGTTGGACCAGTGGGCTTGGGACCTTGGCTGTGAGGGACATAAAGCTCAATTGGCATAACATACTACACTAAAACATTATTCTACATCCTACTTTGGTGAGGAGCAGCTTTTGGTCTCTTGCAAGGGACCTACATGCAATATTTTGTCCCTCTTCATCCAGAGCAAAGAAGAACAAAGAAAACCAAAGACATGTGGAGACAATCAATCCAAGAGACAAGTGGGCCATTCAAACTTCAGCCTACATGACCTTGAGACCAGAAATACTAGAGTGTTTCCATCTACCCTGTCAATTACTCAGTAAGAGATCAGTGCAGGAGATTATGGATAAAGTGGGAGAACAATGTAGAACAAAACTTAAAATCATGAAAAAAGAGCCAGTCTTACTGGTTTGATAGACCCTGGGGAAAACCCCAAGACTGTGGCCCCTAGTTACTCTTCAGGACTGGAAATAAAATCACTCCCATGGCTTCCGGCCCAACAATAGACAGGCATATAGGGTGAATACTTACACCAATAAATACACTCCTTAGAACTATCGATTGTGGGAGAACAACAGAAGGGCAATATTTGCATAGGGAGATAGCTAAGAGTTCAGGGATGCATAGGAAAGAAGGACACAAGAAAGAGGTAACTAGAGGGAAGAAGTGGGAAGAGAGCTGTTATTTTTTGGGGATTGCAGTTAATGTCAGAAAACAAAATGTGTGTGAACTGCTGTGTGTAAATGAATTTGCTCTATCAATTTTCACCCAAATCACAATAGAATACAAAATAAAGATGTATTATTTCAGAGATGAAGCAATCTTTTAGAGGTCCAATGCAACTCACAGCCACTGAGTCGGATCCAACTCATAGCACCCCCTCCTTGGGTTTCCGAGGTGATAACACTATAGGAGTAGAATGCCCAACTTCCTGCCGAGGAGGGGCTGGTGGGTTTGAACCACCTGTCATTTGGTTAGCAGTCAAATGCCTTAGACACTATGCCACCAGACCTCCTTTTAGACATCCAAGAAAAGACAAATAAGGGGGTGAGGGGATGTTACAGACTTAGATAAAAATCTTCAAGGCACCATCAGTGGCCCTTATTGGAAATGGTGACCAGGGCTTGATTTGTAGTTAGGTAAAGCCCTTATTCCTTTCCTACCCCTCTGTAACCCAGCAACAATCTTTTCAGTGCCCCCTTCACCTCTTTGTTTCTGAGGGTATAGATCAGAGGATTCAGGAGTGGGGTGACAATGTTGTAGAAGAGTGTGAGGAACTTGCCTTGGTCTTTGGAGGAGCTTGTTCCTGGTTGCATGTACATGTATATTATATTTCCATAGAAAAGTGAGACCACAGTGAGATGGGAACCACATGTGTTGAAGACTTTGTGTCTCCCTGAAGATGACTGGATACTTAACACAGCCTTCACGATGTAGCCATAGGAGATCAGGATAAAAGTCAATGGTGACAGTACAATGCCCACTGCCAGAATGAAGGCAATGCCTTCCACAGCAGCTGTGTTGACACAGGCCATCTGAATCAGGGCTGGCATCTCACACAGGAAGTGGTCCACCTTTCGGTACCCACAGCGGGGCAACCACAGGGTCATTGGGGACATAATCAAAGAGTTGGCCACACCACATCCCCAAGCAAGGGACACTAATCCCAGGCAGAGCTGAGGATGCATGATAATCATGTAATGTAGGGGCTTGCAGACTGCAACAAACCGGTCATATGCCATGACAGCCAGGAGCAGGCATTCCACACCACCTAGACCCAGGAAGAGAAAGAGCTGGATGGCACAACCAGTGTAGCTAATAGTCTTATCATATCCATTAAGGTTGTAGAGAAGCTGGGGGATAGAGCTTGTGGTGAAACTGAGATCAAGGAAAGAGAGATGGGTAAGAAAGAAATACATAGGTATGTGGAGATGAGGGTCCAGCTGGGAAACCAGGATGATGGTGGTGTTGCCCACAAGGGTCAGGAGATAGGCAATCAAGATTACCACAAAGAGGATTCTCTCCAGATGGGGACGATCAGAAAATCCCAAAAGGATAAAATGGCTTTGGGAGCTGTCATTGTTGCCATCCATCATCTCTACTGCACCTGAAGACAATAAAAACAGGAAAAACAACAGTGGCAGCCACAAATATTAAGAGATTTCATTTCATCAAGACAGTCTTCTATGCCTTTTACATTTATTTATCTATTTAACCCTAACAACAATAATATGGTACTGGTACTATTATTATTTCAAACATACTGTAAGGAAAAGCTAAGGCATAAGCACAAATAAATAGTCATATCTAAGAAGGTGTAGGTGCAGAGCTGATGTTTGAACCCATGGTATACGGCTTAACATTGTCATCTTAACCACTAGTGATATTGCCTCTAACTTCAAGGAATTGAAACATAAATTCTGTCTTGACAAACCAAGAGACACAGTGCTTAAGCTCTTGCCAAAACCTAAGAGACCTAAAATGGTGCCCCCAAATTATCAATTAATTAAACAAATAAAACAGTTGCCATAAAGTCAATTCTGACTCATAGAGACCCTGTGTGTCAGAACATAACTGCACTCCATAGGGCTTTCAATGACTGTGATCTTCAGATGTAGATCACCAAGTCTTTATTCCAAAGTGTCACTGGGTAGATTTGAACTGCTGCCAAACTTTTAGTTAGTAGCCAAGTGCTTAACCATTTATGGTACACAAGGACTCCTAATCAATTAACAGTATGCAAGAATTTTTCATTATATGTCATATACTTTAAGTAGTCCTAGGAGCTCTGGTGGTGTAGTGCCTAAGGCATTTGACTGCTAACCAGAAAGCTGGTGGTTCAAACCCACCAGCCACTCCTCCTAAGGAAGAGTAAGCAATCTACTTCCTTAGGGATACTGCCTCAGAAACCCAGGGAGGTGTCTCTATGAGTTGGATCTGACTTGATGGCAGTGAGCTTCTTCTTTTTTTTTTTTTTCGACCTAATCTTCATCCCAAAGACACGCCTCACAACATTCAAAGCAAAGAAGATATACAAGTCTCAGAAACAAATATAAAGGAACAGAATAAAATAACTAGTCTATAGCTTCAAATTTCTGTGGTCTGATACCTTGTTCAACACTAACAAGTTTGAAATCTTGGAAAGTTCATTACGTTTTCATTATTGCTCACAAATCAGGCCTGCCTTGCTTATTTTACAGATATGTTTTCAGATTTTTTTTTTTTATTTCAAAGAATTTTGTTAAGTATTAAAGTGGTTATGTAGGTTAAATAAAATTGTATCATACAAACAAAGAATGGGAAAATACACATCTGAGGCTAGGCAAGGCAATTCTAAAGGGGAAAAGGGGGGAAAAAATCTAATGAGAAGAAACTATCCTCAGTATATAACCAAATATATTTTGAGAATATAATCAAAACATGCTTTGACAACTGACTAATCATTTATGGCAGCAAAAAGTGTGCACCCATACTTCACTACTACCACAAACAACAATTGCATTAAAGTATTTTGAAAAAAATTACAACTGCTAAAAGGAAACAATAATTTTCCTTGTTTTATCTTATTTTCTCTCTGAACAGCCTCAGTTTAGGCAGAACTCACTAGGAAAATATGGTTCTCAAAAAGTTATGAAGAAATTTTCTTAGTGGTCATTGAGTTTATGATAGTAGTGGTAGAGTGATTTGAAAAACTGCAGTGCTAATGGTTGTAGGACTTTTAGGATGTAATCAATTTCACTGAATTGCACATGAAGAGGTTATTGAGATAGTGTGTTTTGGTACGTAAATTTCCACCACAATGAAATTAGAAAAGCTTTGAAGCAAAATACCAAAAAAAAAAAAAAAAAAACTGATTGCACATTAAAAATAATCCTCATTCAAAGAAGCACTATTAATAAAACTTTGACAATGCTAGAAAGTCAGCATTATAATTGAAAGGCTTTCTTAATATATTTTTCAATCAGTAAGAAAAGGTAAATAAAATAGCTCATAAATTAAAGTGACAGTTCACAGAAAAAAATACAAATGATTTGCAAAAAGAATTCTACTTTTAAACACTGGGCATATTCTCACTGATGATAAAAAAATACAAATTAACATATAAATATAAATGTTTTCAAAGAAGTCTGGAGAAAAGAGCACATTCTCATAAATCCTTGTGCAAATTTACTCTGGAACAGTATCTCTGAGAGATTTTTATAAATTTAAATCAATATTTTAAATACATATATGCCTTTCCTTTGCATATGTTGTTTTGACAAAAGAAACATCTGCTCCTAATAAAATTTCCAATTACATTTATAATCCATTAGTTGCAAATCTAGAAATACATTCAGCATTTATTATCTCCCCAATATGTGTATACACATCCTAAAGAGTCTTGATTATGGCATTGTTAACAATAGATATTACTGGTAAGCAAAATCTATGTTTATGCTTATAGAAAAGATTTAAAAAGCACATCTTTGTGAACTGAATTCCTATGTTTATAAGTGAGAAACTGAGGAAGAAAAATTGACAGATTCCTCTGAATGTATAGGAACATTCATGAAGGTTGCTAACTGCAAAAACGACATAGAGGAGACATTGCCTGACCTTCTCTGACTTCAGAAGTGAGGACGAGGATCAAATCAGTATCAATAGCCCAAGAGTGGTTCCTACAAGCCTGAGGCCAGACTACATCTACCCTCCAAACATTTGATCAATTCTAACACTAACCATTCTTTCCATAGCACTCTCTGTATTTGATAATTCATTGCAATGGCCACAGAACTCACAGACAACACTCACAATTATGTGGTTTATTAGGGAAATAACATGTTACAATTGAGGATCAGAAATGCTCAGGAGACAGTTCTTTTATCAGAACTGCCTCCCTTCAGCTGTGTCCAAAGGCAGGTCTCTCTCTGCTCCTCAGCCCCTCTGCCTGATCTCTGTCCTGCTCAGTAAGTGTTAAGCATTTTAGTTCTGCTGATAAATGCTTAGGGGCACTTCATTCTGCCAGTAAGTCTAGGCCAAAGGCATTCAGTTTTCTTGGTCTGTGGATCAGTGAGCCATGTTCCATGGATGTATGACCAGAGGCACCCAACTCTGTTGGCAAGCTGCCTGCTGAAAGTCACTCAACTTTCCTCTTCCATGGGCTGTCTTATACAAGTCTCTTGGTTCTGTTGCCTCTGTTTCTCACCCTTTCTTATTCATATCCTTCCTCCCAGGTCTTCTATTATCCAGGTGGTCTCTTTATTTAAAAAAAAAAAAAAAAATTAAGCAAATTGTTACTAATTTCAAACTCGGTACTTCACTCATCCAATCTCATTGAATTTTCTCTCAGTGTGAGTTTGAGGAGAACTGGAGTATAGACACAGTTCTGATATTTCTTTTCCCACTGCGGTGGTCTCCTCCAATTAGAGTATTTGTTCCTTCCTTCCTTATTCTTTTTCCCTCCCTGGTATCTTAAATTAGAATAAGTTTTTGCCTTTTTTTGTTTCGTTTTACCATTTTTTAACATTGTCCAGTACATTTTTTTTTTCTTTGATTGTAGGGGAAACATTTCTTTCTCCTACTCAAAGCTCTCTCTTGCAGAGAACTAATTCCTCCCACTACTAAATCAGGATTCTTCCCTTAGGAATGGGTGGTACATGAAAAGATCAAAAACTCAATCTAATGAATGATGA
>NW_006922962.1:49354-52289 GCF_000298275.1 Orycteropus afer afer | reverse complement strand
TATTTTTAAAATTGTTTAGGATATATCACAAGCTTCATGAAATAACTTAAAACCCCTTTATCCTCAAGTTGAATTCTGACTTATATTGAGTCTTACTTATTAAAAAATAAAATATTAACCTAACAAATTAATGATAATCCTAAAACTTGTCCTACACACACAAAATCTGAGTTTAGTCATTAACATCTGTAGTATGATATTATCCATTTCTATGCCCTTTATTCTATTCTCTTTTTGAAGAATTTTAACATCAAAAATATTGTATCTTGAACATATATATCAAATTTCTCTGAAAATACTAGCTTCCTTTATGAAATCTTTTTTGACATTCATACACCCTCAATTATGGCTTTCACCATATTTATTGCATTACAGATATTTCTTACTTATCTTGACCATTCTATTAAAACTCTTGAGAGGAGTGAGATTAGTTTTCTCATCTTAAGCCTTTTTTATGGGCTTTAACTCTGTTCTTGTTGCATAAAATATAACTACAATGTCACTCAGTTACAGGAACTTACAAATGTTCCTGTTTCTGGACTCTGGGTGTGATAGCCATCGTTATCTGCAAGAAGAGTTTGATCAGGATGGTCTCTACATTAAACAATCTATTACATATCAGAGGTAGAAATTTATGACAATTGCTAACAATTATATCCTTCCAAAATTGGCAGTTTATTAACTCATCACTCATCATCTCAGGTACAGTTTCTCCTTTTCAGAAAATAAAACAGATTTTTGGTTGCCTCCTCTCTGTTCCTCTGTCTTTGGCCATCTCACTCATTTCCTTTAGAATGTAGTAGTCTTCTCTCAGATGTTCAGACTTAGTTGAAATCTCACTTCTGCCTCAGTCTTTACAGATTCCAGTCTTAATACCAAAACTCCTTTGTATGCTCTAGTATTTTGTCTACTAAGCACTTTATATTTCATCCTTTAAACCTTATTTCACATTTTTTTAATTTATTACTTTGTTATGAGTAAATGATATGAGCTTGGAGGTGTATGTTTATGTGCACATGTGTGTTTTAGTATGTCTGTCATAATCTATAAATTTTCCAACAAGAAAGATGTTACTCATTTTTTTTATTTTCCTATTCCTTTGAGGAATTACTCATGACACTTTATTGAGCAAAACAATTGAGAAGTGCTGAACTCAAATTGAGCCTATAAATCGAGAAAATGACTCACCATTTGTACTTATATCCTGCAAGGTACCATTATTATCAGGAAGCTGAAGGTGTAGATTTGGTGGAAGATCTCAGTTTACTAAGCTAATGTAATGTCCTCCTTCTCTATTTCTGGGTGCTCATAGGCATTCCAGCCAGTGGCAGTTCCAGATGTGTAGCTAATAGAGGTACCTGTTTCCAGCTTCACTCCTTCATCTATTAATTCAGTGGACCACAATATTTGTGCAGAGAGGTTTTATGACAACAAAAAAAATGTTGCAGCTCTCTGGAGGAAAAAATGAGATGGTACTCTGAGGGCAGTCCACATTCATCAGTAATCCCAGGCTCCAGGGAACTTCTGAACTTCAGATCCCAAAGGGGTCATTAACTTGTACACTGAGGCTTGTAGTAAGTATTCATTACTCAAACTCTCCAATCTTGTAGAAGGTCTCGACAGGGAAAGAGGATCATGAGAACTTGTCCCTTGATATAAAATAATGTTTACTACCTCATGTAACTAAAATCAGGAAAACAAACCATTGTTGCTCTAAGGATGAAAACAGTTATGAGCCATTTGCCCCCTTCTCATTCCCAAGCATTATTTTGTGGATACAAAACAACTCAGTCAAAATCATTGTCATCCTACTTGGATAAAGATCAAGTTTCTTCTTGTTGTTTGTCTTTTTTAGACTTACTGAAAATAGAGTAAACATGATCTAACATCTTTTTTACTAGTAATTTTGGCATGAAAGGAAAGATACGGTATACTAAGTAGTGTAAGATTTCCATATGTATAATGATTAGTAGAAAGCTTTATTATTAAATCAAGGAGTGAAATTTGTAAACTATTTTATTTCTTTAGGGTTTGAAAGGAAGATGTCAGCATACATGAATTTATTCTTTAGTTTCAATAACTAACTTGCAGAAATTGAGCAAGTATGGACCCCCTGACCAATTAGATAGTGGATATTTGACCATGGTCTTAATTTTCATACAAGGGCTAAGATTAAAATCACATGACATGGCTGAAAATTTATAAACGAAGTAAATAGATGAAAAGAAATGGAGACCCTGTAATCAGCCAGGTAATATCAGAGGAATCTCAGACTAACTAATGAGTTAATTGACTATGAAATTTATCAAGATGGCTACTCAGAAAGATTTGGGTAGGTCACAGAATTAGAGAATAAAGGGAATAGTCCATAAAATATGAATACATTTTAGTTTTGTAGAATACATTTTATGCATGTGTAAACCATTTCCTAACTTTCCTCCTCTCTTGATAACATAACAGATAATCCATTCATGGCCTAGGAAGCACACAGAAAGCATACATAGAATGCAAAGACTTCTCAAAAAGCAGAGAGTTAATAAATCCCAGTGTTCCTTATTTCTCTATCCTTTGGGACCTTGCAAGTCAAAATTACTACTCTAAATTTGCTCAATTATTTCTACATGTTAATGAGAGTATTTTGTTTCCCACTCTACCATCTTCACAAATCCTCCTCCTCCTACTTATCTCAAACTGCTAGAATAATTACTTTAATTAATTGATTCATTTAACAAACAAATTATTTAGAGTGTAAAAATTATATTAGTATGAAAAAGCTTTTAGTCATCTGCTAAAAACCAGACATCTCTGTGGTGAATTAAAGCATAGAAAAAGGCTATAGTCTAATGTTGCGACTTAATGTTTTAATCAGTTTTTATTGGGAACAATGGGTTTTGCTTACCAAAGTGTGATGGTTGCTTAAGAAAGTGTCAGAAAG
>NW_006922962.1:46164-48959 GCF_000298275.1 Orycteropus afer afer | reverse complement strand
CTAAGGGTTTAAGGGATGCACAATAGCAGGGCAAGAGATGGGGAGGAAAGCAGAATCAAGACCTCATGTATTTATAGAAAGTATTTCTGCTATGTAGTTCAGATGAAGAGAGACACATAAAGCATGAAATAGTTAATTGGGGGCGGGGGAGTTTGTTTTTAGCTCTTATAAGGTTATAGAATGTTCCCAAAATTCCTAGAGAGTTAGAGGGTATAAAGTTTTGAGCAGTGGTGTGTGGAATATGTAGGGGCAATACATAATTCAAGAGTGTCATCGTGGTGTCTTCAGAAACCAAGACACAGAAAACTCAATAGGACTGTTCCTGCACACGCCAAATTATTGTGTTACTAAATTCCATCATCGTCAAGAGTTTATCTTTCTATTCAAGATGTTTCTATACTTAAAAATGGATTTTACTTATTTAGTATTTGAAATTAAAGTTTATTGGTTATAGAAGTTTATTTATAAGTAAGAATAATAATTTCATATTTTAAAATTCAAAAAACACTTTAAGGTCTATTATTTAATTCTAGATATTCAATCATTTATTCATCCAACAAATAGTCGAGTGACAATCATATACAAATTGGGTTTCAAGTGCTTGGGATATGTCAGCAGACAAATAGAAAATTATCACTGCCCTCATAGTGCTTCTATTTTATCAACAAAAGGCAAAATATCAAAATAAACTTAATAAATAAGAAAACTATAATTAGAAGTCAATAGTACTATACAGAACATAAAAACAACTTTTGATCATGAAAATTGGGAGAATCCACTCTGAAGTAGGTCAAATGTGTATTCCTAACTGGAAGCTAGGATTTGAACAGTATTAATAAAGAAAAATGAGAGTTAAGTGGGAATCTGGAGAAAGAGAATTCCCAGAAGTGAATAAAAATGGGACAAAAGCACTAAGGTTTTAACTCATTCTGGAGACTGGTGTGGGGAAAGCAGAATCAATAGAGAAGTATATGGAGGTAGATGGAATAAGAGAAGATATTGGGCTCCAGATCCTTTAGCATCTTAGAGTTCCTTGTGAATATTTTGACTTTAGCACTAAGGGGAATGGGAAATCTTTGTAGGGGACTGCACAGATACTTGGCACATCTGACTTCTTGTTAAAAGGATCATTCTGACTGCAGTGCTGAGAATGGATGGAGTGGGAACAGATCCAGGAGTTCTGTTAGGAAACTAATATAGTAATCCAGTAACTAAGGTTACATCAGTGAAATTGTTAGGACTGAACCCTTGATATATATTTAAATTTGAGCTAGCAGTGTTTGCTGAGAGATTAGATATGGACTGGTGAAATCAAGAGAGAAGTCAACCGCATTTTGGTCATAAACATTTGAAAGGATAGAGATGTCATCCACTGAGATTGAGCCATTTCTGTTTTTTAGGTTGTTTTCTTTTGTTTCATTTTTGGAAAGCTCTATAGGAACTTCAAGGTTAAGTTTTAAAGACATAGAGTTTATAATGTCTATTTTGACATTAACTGGACAGTTGAATATATAACTCTGGCATCTGGGAGGAAGTTTAGAGGAAGGAGGTAAATGGAAATGCCAGGTAACAAGTTTGGATTTAGTTGATTTTGCTAGAGCCAGAATTCCAGTGAATATAATAGAAGGCTTTTAGGAGTGGTGATGGATCAGATGGTGTTGTAATGGGAGATGCACAAAGCTTTGTGTAGCTTACAGTGCAAGGGATGAAGAAAATCTTTACTGACTAATATAAACCATGAAGAATGAGATGATAGAATTCAAATGAGATAGAGATCAGGCAGTTAGGTCAGGTGGTAGGGTGGAGGAACTTTGAGACTTCCTGTTCATCCCATGAAGAGTAACAATATGTGGTCAGTTTCAAACCCAACTAGCAAGATCCCTTATCTTGTTAAAAGGATCAAGACACCAAAGGAGTTGTGCTCTTACACCAGAACTATTTTTCTCATGATTTCTCACAGAAGGGACCTATTTATCTGAAAACACTCTTTACCATTACTACCTGTAATGGAGAAACCCCTTCCATTAAAGCCAGACCCTAACACTAATTTGTCAGCCCTCATTTTATGCCTGATGATGGGGAAGAGTGAACTAAGGTCCAAAGGCCCAGCACATGAATGTCTTTCCTACCTAGATTCATGGACAGAAGAGGCATAGAAACATGGATGGTTTGTGAAATCTGAACAAGTAACATATTATTTTACTTATGTTTCCAACTGAGAAAACAGAGACAGAGAGAGATTTTTTTGTATATAACGATACAGTTAAAAAGTATAGGAAAAAAATTAAATTAATAATATGGTTGAAGGCAAAATGAAAGCTATCCTAGGCATCTCCTAGGAAAAGAAAAATCCTTTAACTTCAATGTAGAGTGAAAGAGGGGGGAAGGTTGCATTTTCCTGGAATATTATGATAATCAAGATAATGTCCTCTGCTTTGTCAATAATTAAATTTTGCTTTGCCTTTAAGAAAGTTGGAATGCTTAATTACTTAATACTATGCCATACATATGTTAACTTTAATAAGAAACTTTGTTGGGAATTTACAGAATATAGTTTAATAATAAATCAAATTATATCATTATCTCATCATCATTATTATCCTCTCTATATGTATTTAAATAGCAAAGCTGAACTTAAGTCCTATTATTTATGACTTGAACTATTTACAATGATACTCTGAAGCCAGTATCATTGTTCTAAATACAGGAATTTTAACAAGTAGTAGCAGTAAAGGGACAGAGAGGGAGATTATTTTTTGAGGTCTCAAAACTATTAAGTTTATCTGTCAAAAGAA
>NW_006922962.1:40787-45671 GCF_000298275.1 Orycteropus afer afer | reverse complement strand
TTATGATGAATGTACAGAAAGCTTTGTTTAATGCCAGGTCCATTAATTACAACACAGACTTATCAAGAAACTCTGAGGAACCATTTGGAAATAGAGTTTCATGAAATTTTTCCATTTCTAAAATTATTATATTGGACAATTCACTTCAAATGCAAATATTTCACATTTTCTCTTTTATCCTTATGGAAAAATTTCCATTGCAACAATGATTAAAATGCTAACTTAATGGAGGCATTGGTTGAGGCGTACTATGTCTATAGTCTCTGTTCCACTGCAAGAACATCACTAAGCATGGAGTGTATCTTGAGCACAGAATTTTAGGAATGATAATATCTAAAATTAAAAGCAAAGTCAAGATAACCCCTGGATACCCAATTCTCTGACTCACTTATGATAAATGGCAAGATAGGAAGATTCATATCACAAACAAAAAATAATGTTGTGGAAAACCAGAGAACAGTTGATTGAATATGCAGAAGTAAGGCCAATTTATGATGCTGTAAAAAATATTTTGCTGGCTTCATATTCCAAGAAAATTCCAATTCATTGAAAAGATACCAGTTAGGGAACAGAAATGGATGGAGAGGCACAGACCAAGTATTCATTCCCTTTTAGAAGCCATATGACCCAGGCGCCATTCTTGGGAGTTTGTGTGGTTTCCACCTTTCTTGACATTATATCTTTACAGACATCTAACATCAACTCTGTGCTTTGTACCAACACAACCTCCCAATAACACCTCCATAATGAGAAATTCTGCAAGCCCAGGATATAGTATCATGTGTCAAAGCACTCAGGGTTTTTGGGGACATACCTTCACAGTTCCCACAAGTCAACAGTCAAGAGTAAATTAGGATGATCTAATGCAGGATCCAGCTTTACATAAACTGTGGAAAGAATTTTGTGGAACACATGAAAAGGTGGGAAAGATTGGTAAAATCTTATGAGGCTGTGAAAATCAGAACAATGGTCAATTAGTATCTCATCATTTTCTCTCTAAGTAAACCCTTATAAATAAATAAACTATAAATAAACAAACTCTTATTAAAAAAAATGAATGATTATTTTATCTTCTATGTCCCTGAGCATATTCTTTATGTTCTGGTATATCCCACTATGATCGCTTCATTGTTTTTCATCCAGGGCTCATTGTGGCCCTGATAAAAAACATTCTGCTGATGGGAGAAACTTAGTTCATGGAAATTTACAGTGTTTTCATCTGCATCTAAAACACTGGCTATATTGCAATTGAGAGGGTATTCTGCCGTTAAAATAAAATCTGTAATTCCCTTGGTGACTTTTAAAAATATATTTTTTGCTCAAACTTACAGTAAAATGTCATTACCATAAAGTCCACTACTTACTAAATTTTGAACTGACTTGTGATATGCAGAATTCTGAGCTATTCCCAAAACCTTTACAACTCTGCTTTATTCAAATGACTTGATTACCTTATATGTGGAAATGGAGATTATTTGAGTGGACCTACAATGTTAAAAAAGAAGCCCTTTAAAATCAGCATGTTTTCTGTAATTGATATGCTGGTGGAAGAAGGGATTCTTCCCTAGAGGCTTCACATAAGAGTCCAGGTTGCTTCACACCTTGATTTTGGCCTCTGATACTCTGACACCCTGAGCAGAAAAACTTATCAATCCTGCCTGAATTTCTGACTCAAAGAACTGTGAGCTAATGAGTGCGTGTTGTTTTAAGCAGCTAAATTTGTGATGATTCATTATAGGGCAACAGAAAATTAACATGGATACTATGAAATCCAAACAAGATGTATGTGGTATTTTACTTGTAAACAAAATAAATATGTACAACTACAGAGGTAGAAGGAGCTCTGGTGGCATCATGTCTAAACATTTGACTGCTAACCAGATGACTGGCAGTTCAAACCCACCAGCCACTCCTCGGAAGGAATACTGGGCAATCTGTGGCTTTACAGATATCACCTCTGAAACCCAAGGAGGAGTTGCTATGAGTTGGGATCCACTCAACGGTACTGAGTATTTTTTAGTTTATAGATGTGGATGTAGATGGAATTTCTTCAGTAAATAACAGAAGATGTAAAATAATCAGTGTGGTTTGTTGCTTAAATGTGTTCAAAAGTAATGATTTCATTCATGTAATTCTATTTTTAATATCATCATAATAAAAATTACTACCATTATAATTCTTTCAACTTGTCTCTTAACCACTATAAATTAGTGGTTTTTTGTTGTTGATAGGTGCTGTTGAATTGACTCCAACTCATAGTGACCCATGTACAGTAGAACAAAACAATATACACTGTAGGTAACTTTCTGTTTTTCCCGTGCTGCTTTCAGGATTCTTTCTATGTCTTTGGTTTTGATACATTTGATGTTGATATGTCTTGGTGATTTTCTTTTGGGGTCTATCCTGTTTGGGGTTCGTTGGGCTTCCTGTATGGATATTTTCTCATCTTTCATCATATCAGGGAAGTTCTCTTCCAAAAATTCTTGGACAATTTTTTTCTCAGTGGTTTAATTTTTCCTCTTCCTGCTCTGGAATAACAATTACACATAGGTTGTTCCTTTTGATGGTATCCCACATGAATCTTAGGCTTCCTTCATTTTTTTCCTTTAATCTTTTTTTCTGACTGACCCCTTCCCAAAGAAGTATTCAGATATTTGTCTTCAATTTCATTAAGTCTGTCTTCCATTGATATGATCCTACTCTTTGTCCCTTCAATATGTTATATATTTCTGAAAATTTAGTATTAATCCTCTGGATTTCTTTATGTGAATTTTGTATCATTTCTAATTTTTCATTTATTTTGTCGTTTTATTCTTGTATTGTCTTCTGAAGTTGTTGTAGAGTTTTGTCTGTGTTTTTCTTAATTTTGCCAGTGTTTTCCTTGATCTGTCTTTCAATCCTCTGAAGATATCTGAACAGAATTCTTTTGAATTCTTTCTCAGGTATTTCCAATGCTACTTCTTCCTCAGGGATGTGTTCTTGTGTCTGTATTCTGCTCCTTTCTGTCTACTGCTTTACTGTGCTTCCTTGTGTGACTGTGATGATCTGTTGTCTCTCATACATTGTGAGTTTGTTGCATTTATATTTAATTGCTGATTGTATGTTGGAGTGATTTTCCCAAGATTTTTGTTTTTTTGTTTGTGTGTGTGTGTGTATTTGCATCTGAGTAAGCAGTTTACTGTGCTCTTCTATTCTTTAGTTGGCAGCACTTATTAACTCACCACCTGTCTCTTGGTGTCTGTGATAGAGAATGAGAGTGGCTGCACTGATCTTTGTTAACTATTTGTGAAGAACAGTTAAGTCAAGCTCATATTTGCAGTCATGTGTCATTGGCCAGTTGATGCAGATGGTAGTGGTAGCTCTCATTCAGGAATTGGGGCTGCAAGAGGTGCAGGTGTGATTGGATCACATGGACAGTTGCTGTCTCTCACTAAGTTAGACAATAACAACAATAGATAAAACACCAAAAAAGTAAAAGCTGGAGGACAAAAAACACACACCACATAAGCATATAGGCACAATCACCAAAGAGAGAGAGAGAGAGAGAAAAGAATGGTAAAAAAAAAATGAGAAAATAAAAGGAAAAAAAAAACCAATATATGGGAAGCAGAGAATAAGATAGAAAAGATAGAGTAAGATAATGAATAAAAAAGTAGGGAAATGTACAAAGAAAAACAAGGGATGAGAAGAACCACAGGAAAGAAGAAAATGGGAACCTGGAAAAAGGAAGAGAGAAAAATCTGAAATCTAGAACCTGGGAAGAAAGAACAAAAATAAAATGATGAAGAAAAAAGAAAAATGGGGCACGGTGGGCAGGGCACAGCATCCAAGCTCTATTAGACCACACAGACTGAAATGGAATTTCTGCCACCTCAGAAGGTGGGTGGGGGTGAGGTATGACTGCACCTCCATTCACCAAGATGGTGTGGGGCACAAGAGCAACAAGGGGTATATCACAGCTTTCCAGTCCTCAGTCAGTATGTCCATGCTGTCTCCAGCAAGTAGAGCCCACTCCTAGGTCCCTGGAATCTGAGGAATACTGCCCCTTTAATTATCCAAAATGGTCAAAGTACTTGTAAACATTCAAAATATCTGTGCCCTTCAGACAGTCAGAAGTCCACAACTCAGTTTGTGTCCCTCCCTGCCAGTTCCCTTTATATTTATCAGCCACCAGTGTCATCCTCTATGCAGCCCTTGGTGAGCAGGGCTGATTTTCAGGTTAATTCCTAGGTCCTACCACCACCTGCTTGGAAATAACCAAACTGTCCTTGCCATCAGGATTACTGACAGACCACAGCTCTGTTTGTCTCCTTTTTTCGAAGTTTCCATGCAAGTTCTTCTACTAGTTGGAGTTTATTCCACTTCTGTATCCTTCCTTTCAGAGCTCAGGGCTCCAGGATTATCTTCTGTATGTGTGTCAGTGTCTCCTCTTTTCTTTGTTGTGTAGTCCACCTGCCTATTCCACCATCTTAACGCAACTCCACTTTTTATCTTTTTATTGTAGTAAAATATACTTAGACAAACTTACACAAAAGTGTGAAACTTGAAGAATTTGAGATGCAAAGAATTTAGTGAATATTTCATTTTTTTTTTTGCTTTAGAAGAAGTTTATTTGTTTTGGAAATGTTAATAATAATCTTTCTGTTTTCTTAATTTAATTCTAATAGTATTTATCCCTTCAGTGTTTGGTGTTTAGGTGGTTATAATAACTCCCAGTAAAATTGCCATCTGACCACCTTCCTGACACATTTCCAAATGGATGCTACATCTAAACTCCTTTTGCCCATTTTATTGGTAATTTCCCTCCAACAACAATGGTTCATTGTAGCTGGTAGAAGTAGCTTATATACACATCCTTTTTCCCTCAAATCCTCCATCATCTCA
>NW_006922962.1:38724-40177 GCF_000298275.1 Orycteropus afer afer | reverse complement strand
ATGGGAGTTTCACTTATAAAGAAATAACTATAAATTCACTTACATAAAATACCTATTTTAATGTTGCAATCAATTTCAACATCATAATAGAAAGTACCCATGTTTAAGTCTCTAATTACAAATGAATTATTGAACCAGTAAATACTAACCATGAAAATTTATTTATTTTCTAGTCTATGAGCTGTGGTAGTCATTTTGTATACTTTTGTTATTTAGAGTTCCTAATTTTACTATGATGTCATTAGAACTCTCAATTTCTAGATGAGAAACAGGTTTTAAAAATGAGATCTTTGTGATGCCAAAGTTGATACCTTAATTTATATGAGCTAAAGGTTTAACTCATATTATCACTGTAATAATAATATATGTAACCTAATAAGTATCAAAAGATGAAATTTTTTATAATACTTTTTTAAATGCAAGTGTAGAAGCCCTGTGACCAGGGCTAACAATAAACAGGAAATAAATAAATAAATACATAGATTCCCAAGGAGGGATGTCACTTTCCCATTCTCTCAAGATGTGTTTAACATCTTTCCTACAAACAATAAAGAATTTATTTCTGATATACATATTTTCATTAGTTCAGAAATTGTCAGAGGACCAGTACCATGGCTACAGGCAACCTTCAGGGACTTGACAGACAGACATTTTACCATGATGTTCTGTGGTTCATGATCCTGTCTACACCAAGTGTTGTGAAGTAACTTGTGAATTAAAAAGTGTTGTTTCTATCTTTCCCTTGTTGATGAAGAATCTATTATGCAGAGAAATTACTTGATATCATAATTTAAAAATAGTATTAACTAATACAGAGAAAAAATTTAAAAAATCAATTTTTTGTTGAGTTGATTCTGACTTACAGAATCCTCAGAATAGTGGAGAAGATGTATAGTCATCAGAAATAATGATGCAGATAAAGCAGCACAAAACCAAGATCACATTGATGAGTATGGGCACAGTTTATTTTGAGGATAATCTGGACAGGACATGTAAATTAATTGGGGAAGACCACATAAGAAATGATGGACATTGGACACCAGAGAGCACTTGACAGAATTTGGCAAGACTAATGACTTATTCATTACAAATTCCACTATTTCAACAACATAAGTATTAGCTTTACATATGGAACTCACCAGATGGAGCAGATAGGGGTCAGATAATCAAATGCATCTGTGGAAAGAGGTGATAGTGAAACTCAATATCACAAGTCAAATTAAGGCACAGAGCTTACTGGAACAGATGATCAATTGTTCATGCCCAAGTTCAAGTTGAAGCTAACAAAGAAATCCATGAGAGCCAAAATATGACCTTGATAATATTCGACCTGAATTTAGAGACCATCTGGAAAATAGATTTGAAGGAGTGAACTTCAATGACCAAAGACCAATGAGATATGGAATGACATCAAGAACATCATAAATGACAAAAGCAATAGGTCATTAAAAAG
>NW_006922962.1:36144-37799 GCF_000298275.1 Orycteropus afer afer | reverse complement strand
GGAATAGTTGTTGTTGTAAGGTGTCATCCAGTTTTCTCCAACTCACAGTGATCTTATGTACAATGGAAACAACACTGCCCAGTCCTGCCCTATCTTCACAATCCTAGCTATTCTTCAGCTCATAATTGCCACCATTGTAGAGGTTCAGCCAGCTCCTTAAGGTTCTTCCCCTTCTTCACTGACCCTCTCCTTTACCAACCATAATATTCATCTCCAGGGATTGGTTCCTTCTGGAAACATGACCAAAATCTGTGTTATTAAGTCTGGCCGTTCTCACTTCTAAGGAGCTTTCCAACAGCAGGACAGATTTGTTCAGTCTTCTGGCACTCCGTAGAATACTTAGTATGCTTCATGAACACCACAATTCAAATGCATCACTTCTTCCTTGGTCTTGCAGCTTTCACATGCATATGAGGTGATTGAAAATATCATGCCTTGGCTTATGCACACCTTAGCCTTCAAAGTGACATCTTTGATCCTTAGCACATTAAAGTGGTCTTCGACAACAGATTTGCCCAGTGCAATATAATTTTTTATTTCTTTACTGCTGCTTCCAAAGGAATTGATTGTGGATCCAAGTAAAATGAAATCCCTGACTGTAAGGTTCAGTGTTGGGAGAGTGAAATTTGGCCCATAGAGTTTTGAAAAAAAGTTTATTAAAATATCTGTATGCAGAAGGGCTCAGACCAGAATGGTGTCATCCGGGGCTGACCTCAACAATGCATCAACCCCAAACTGGGAAAGTGGGAGGTTTAAGTAGGGTGCCAGAAAATTTATCAGCTTCTATTTTGGGAGAGCAGACCATGGCTGTCTTGGTAGCAATAGTTAAGACAGTGGATGCTCATCTGTGTTCTTATAACTGTAAATTTCAGTCATTCTTGGTGGGTCTGTTGCCCTGTCTACTCAGTTCTTAGAACTGGGTTGTGACCACTGTCTTGTTATTCAATTTTATTTTTGGAGAGAAAAAATATTAGGATTGAAGTATAAAAATAGCATGAGAATTCTATGTCAAGTCTTATATCTATTACCTACAACTTCAGTCTTTTCTCCACTTATCATGATGCTGCTTTTTGGTCCAGTTGCAACAATTTTGCTTTTTTTATGTTGGGGTGCAATCCTTATTGAAGTCTGTAGTCTTTGATCTTTATCAGCAAGTGCTTCAAGTAATCTTCACTTTTGGTAAGCAGGGTTGTATCATCTGCATATCACAGATTGTTAATGTGTCCTTCGGTTCTTATGCTACATTCCTCTTCAGATATTTCAGCCTCTTGGATTATTTTCTCAGAATACAACATGAATAAGAATGGTGAAAGAATACAACCTTGACATACACTCTTTCTGATTTTAAGTCATGCAGCATCCCCTAGTTCTTTTTGAATGACAGCCTCTTGATCTATGTACTTGATCTATGTATTTCTCATAAGCACAATTAATTGTTCTGAAATTCCCATTCTTTTTATTGTTATCCATAACTTGTTATGATCTGCACAGTCGAATGCCTTTGTATAGTCAATATCACACAGGTAAACATCTTTCTGGTATTCTTTACTTTCAGCCATGAGCCATCTGACATCAACAGTGATATCCCTCATTCCATGTCCTCTTCTGAATCCAGCTTGTATTTGTGGAAGTTCCCTGTCCACATACTTCTGCAA
>NW_006922962.1:30280-35588 GCF_000298275.1 Orycteropus afer afer | reverse complement strand
GGAAACCCAAGGAGGGTTTAATATGAGTTGGATTCAACTCCACAGCAGTGAGGTTTTTTTTTTTTTTTTTTTTTAATAAATATATATGGTTCAATATTCTGTCCATAACTCACTAACATTGAGTCGGATCAGACTCATAGTGAGAGAATCCTTCAATATTGCAAATCCATCCTTTAATATTTTCTTCAGTTCTCTCAGCTTGAGAAAAGCTGACTGTGTTCCACACTTCTGGATTTCTAATTCTAGGGCTTTCCAAATTTCTTTAGTTTATTTGCTTGAGCCACTTTTTGAAGTAATCTTTTCAGATGTTTTATTGTATCATTTCTTCCACTCACTTTAGCCACTCTCCTTCCAAGATCAAGTTCCAGAGTGTCTTCTGGAATCCATTTTGACCTTTTCTTTCTTTCCCGTCTTTTTAATAACATTTTGCTTTCTTTATGTATAATATTCTTGGTGTCATCCCACAACTCATTTAATCTTTGGTCATTGGTGTTCAATACATCAATTATTTTCTTCAGATGATTTTTAAATTTAGGTGGGATATAATCAAGGTTGTATTTTGGCTCTCCTAGAGTTGTTTTAATTTTCTTCAACTTCAATTTAACTTGCATAGGGCCAATGGATAGTCTGTTCTGGTCATATTTTTACTGATAATATTGAGCTTCTCCAGTGTTTCTTTCCACAGAGGTAATCAATCTTATTCCTGTGTATGTCACTTGACAAAGTCCCCATGTATAGCCACTGTTTATGGTGTTGAAAAAAAGGTATTTGCAATGAATAAGTCACTAGTCTTGCAAAATTCTATCATGTGCTCTCCAGTTTCTTTCAACAATCCCATATTTTCCAACTACTGGTGCCTCTACTTTATTTCCAACTTTTGCATTACAATCCCCACTAATTATCAATGTATCTCTATTTCATGTTCAGTATTATTGCAGAAGTTGGTAAAAGTCTGCAATTTATTCATCTTTGGCTTTAGTGGTTGTTATGTAAATTTGAATAATAGCTGAATTAACTTCTCTTCCTTGTAGGCTTATGGATATTGTCTTATCACTGACAGCATTGTACTTCAGGATAGATCTTGAAAGGATCTTTTTGACAATGAGTACAACACATTCCTCTTCAAGTTGCCATTCCTGCTATAGTCTATCAAATAGTAGAAGGGAAAACATATATCAACATTACTGGTCTCACTCCAGTTTTCTCTGTTATGTATGCATTCAAGGGCAAAATATACAATTAAATGGTCATTTTAAATTTAGTTTATCACTCATTGTTGTTGTTGTTGTTGTTGTTGTTGTTATATGCCGTGGAGTCAGCCCTGACTCATAGTGACCCCTCCTTGGGATTCTGAGGCAGTATCACTATGGAAGTAGGATTGCCCAACCTTCCTTCCAGGCTGGTTTGAACCGCCAGCCTTCTGGTTAGCAGTCAAGTGCCTTAGCCACTATGCTACCAGAGCTCCCATCTCTCATTATACATATTAAAAATTAATCCCTGCTCTTGTTATTGTCAGTTCCAACTCATAGCAATACCATGCACAATAGAATAAAACACTGTGTGGTCCTGCATCATCCTCGCAGTAGTTGTTATTTGAATTCATGGTTGCAATCACTATATCAATTCATCTCAATGATGATCTTCCTCTCTTTTGCTGACCCTCTACTTTACCAAGATGACGTCCTTCTCCAGGAAATGGTCTTTCCAGATAATATATGACAAATACACAAGACAAACTCTCACGGTCCTCCTTACTGATTGTACTTCTCCCAAGATAGATTAGTTTATTATTATGACAGTCTGTGTTTGTGATATTTGGGGTTGTGTGATATACAATATTCTTCGTCAACACCATAATTCAAAGGCTTTGATTCTTCTTGGGTCTTACTTACTCTTTGTCTCACTTATATGAGGTGATTAAAAATACCATGACTTAGGTCAAGCTCACTTTAATCCTCAGAGTAACATGTTTACTATTTAACACTTTAAAGAGGACTTTTGTGCCAGTCTGCAAAATCTGCCCAATGAAATCTGTCATTTGAATTCATGACTGCTGCTTCCTTGGGCATTGGTTATGGACTAAGTAAAACGAAATCCTTAACAATGTCAACATTTTCTCCATTTCAACACATTCTATTGATGTTGCTTACTAGTTCAGTTGTGAAGAATTATGCTTTCTTTATGTTGAGGTGTAAAACAGACTAAAGGCTGTAATCTTTGACCTTCACCATCAGGCGCTTCAAGTCTTCTTTGGTTTCAGCGAGAATGGTTCTGTCATGTGCATATAACAAATTGTTAATGAGATTTCCTTTAGTCCTGTTGCCTTGTTCTTCTTCATAAAGTCCAGGTTCTTGGATTATTTGCTCTGCATACAGTTTTAATAACATTGAAAGATATTACTTGATATTAAGCCACCAGTATCCTCTTCTGTTTTAATTACTGTCTCTTTGTTTACCTACTGTCTATGCACATTTCTACATGAGCCCAATTAAGTGTTCTGGAATTCCCATTCTTTACAATGTTATCCATAAATTGTTTTAAGTTTACAAAATGCCAAGTGTCCTTCCCTTTTTGTTCTCTAACTTAAGGTCTTTGAATAGTTAATAATAACATTTTACTTTGTCTTCTAGAATTGCCCTTTGAAATCTTCTGCTCAACTCTTTCACTTCATCATTCTTCCATTCACTTAAGGTACTCTATGTCCAATAGCAACTTTCCCAGTATCTTCTGACATCCATTTTCTTATTTTTAATGGCCTTCTTCTTTCTTCATATATGATGTCTTTGATGTCATCTCACAACTGATCGGGTGTTCATTTATTCTTCACTGCATTAAATGTATCAGTCAGATGGTCTTTAAATTCAAGTGAGATATAATCAAGTTTGTATTTTGGCTCTTTTGGACTTATTTTAATTTTCTTCAGCTTCAACTTGAACTTTCATATGACCAAATGATGTTCTGTTCCACATTCAGCTCCCGACCTTGTTTTGACTTTAGAAACTATGAAGTATTCTACTCATATAAGAGGGTCACCATGAATTGGAACAGACTTGATGGCAACCACCAACAAGAGTAATATACAAAATAAAAAATAATTGATAAATTATTGAAAAGATATATAGAACTATGTGTGTATACATTTATATAAATTTTAAATCAATTATTTATTACAACATAAGTATATTTTGTCTCAACAATATTACTAATTTTTAGGCTGAAAGATGATGGTCATCTAGTTTATCTCATGTTTACTTAACATGAATATTTCTATTTTAGAAAAAAAAGTTAGTAGCCACATGATAATGTGGTAATTTGAAAACAATATAAATGCTGACTCAAACTTGGAGCTCATGATTCAAAATGTAGCAATAACCACATAGCTAAAAACAATATGCCTTAAAATTCTGTGAGGAATTTCTATAAACTGTGACATTAGTTATTATTTTTGATACACAGAATAGATGGGATCATGGTAATTTAACAAGTATTTGTTTCAAGATTAAAATTATATATGCAAATAATTGTCATATTTTGACACATAATGTGAACTCCAAAGCAGCTAGTAGCTATCATCATCATCATTATCAACATCCCCAGTAAGTATACAAAGTGAGCATGCACAAGAAATTTGCATCATTCTCACTGATTAGGGCTTGACCACAATGATTTCTATGATTTTCTGTCAGCATTAAATATTTTAGAACACTGAGTTTGAGGAGATTCAAAGTGAATATTACCTGTTTGGCTGACCCCACAATTCTTCTCCTAGAAGCTTTAATGTTTGATGGTCACTACAAGTTAGACACATTCCCTAGCTACTCTTGGCCTGATTTTGGCATGCAACAACAAAACACATAGAAAGAACTTACTTGCAGGAGCTAAGATTGAAAGTGATATCCTGTAAGTGCCATCTACAGTAATTTCTATTTTATGTTGTTGTTGTTGTTATATGCTGTCAAGTTGTATCTGACTCATGGTGATCCCTCCTTGGGTTTCCGAGGCAGTATCATTACGCAAGTAGATTGCCCAACCTTCCTTCCAAGGAGTGGCTGGTGGGTTTGAACCACCAGCCTTCTGATTAGCAGTCAAGTGCATAAGGCACTACACTACCAAAACCACCTAGGAAACCCAAGGAGGGGTCACTATGAGTCGGAGATGACTCAATGGCACATAACAACAACAACAACAACAATGCAGTGAATAAGCACATTCTCTCTTCCTTCCAGCTTTTTCCTTTCTTCTGCTTTTCTTCTTCTCATTTCTTCCCTATCATGCTTTGTTCCTTGTTCCCTTTATCCTTAACTTTTTCCTAAGCCTTTGGATTTCCTTTTCATTTATCTTCATTATATGCATAATGAAATAAACAACTAAGACAACATAAGCTATAGCACATAATTATGGAGTACTAAAACATAAAATCAAACTCACTGTCGTAGAGTCAATTTTGACTCATAGTGTCCTCCACTGGGTTTACAAAGCTGTAAATCTTTACAGAAGCATGCTGCTCATCTTTCTTACATGGAGCCATTGGTGGGTTCAAACCACTGACATTTTGGTTACCAATAAAATGCCTTAGCCACTATATCACCAGAGCTCCTAATAACAAAGTACATGAGATAAATAAATCTGATGTTTAAATGTAATGAAGGTGTTAGAATATGAGAAATTCAAAGGCCACAGGAATAAAGAAGTCAGATTCCCTGGGAACAGTGTCTTGAGAGGGAATTTAGATTCAAGAAGTTTATTGGGGAGTTCTATGAGATTATCCCTATTTAGGAAGCCAATGTAAGAAAGGGAGAATTAATCTGCTATGCCAAGACCTCACTATTAAATGAGAGAGATCTTGAGCTGGGATTGGTCTTTAGAGTTCTTCCAAATTCAACCAGGAGTTTGGGTCTGTACCCTGTCTGATCAGACATTGGGTCAGGCTTCTCTCAAGAAGGATGAAGGAGTGTCCTCTCTGGCTTAAGAATTCTCTTCAGTCAAGTGTAATTCCAGGATGCCCCAGCTGAGAGCTCTCAGCAATCAGCAAGTAAGAGAGTGAATGCTGAGTTTTTGCCTCAGCCCTGTTTGGAGGCTAGCACTTTCAATAGTACTGTACTTATTTTTTCTTTCTTTTGTTCTTTTTCTTTCTTAGTTCTTCCTTACTCGCCTCTTGTTTTTATTTTCTTTTTTCTTCTATTTTTGTTTTCTTTTTTTTTCCTAACCATTTCTTTCTCTGATCTTGTGGAGTGGCAGCCCACCCCTTGATACCTCTACAGTCAGCACTGCCTGCTCCTGTCCTCTGTGGATGGTGAGGCTTGCTTCT
>NW_006922962.1:28186-29293 GCF_000298275.1 Orycteropus afer afer | reverse complement strand
GAGCATTGTACTCCAACATAGATATTTAAGTATTATTTTTGACAATGAAATAACCACTCCTCTTCAACTTGTCATTCACAGCATAGTATACCATGTGATTGCCTGATTCAAAATGACCAATAGCAGTCAATTTCAATTCACTAAGGCCTAGCATATTGATCATTATGTATTCCATTTCATTCTTTACTACTTTCAATTTCACTAGATTCATACTTTGTACATTTCATGTTATGATTATTAATGGATGTTTTCTGTTTCTTCTCATTTTGAGTCATGCCCCATCAGCAAATGAAAGTCCTAAAGCTTTACTCCACACATGCGATTAAAGTTTGCTCTTCTTTGGAGAGGCAATCCTTCCCCAGTCATATTTTGAGTACCTTCTGACCTGATGGACTTATCTTCTGGCACTATATTAGATGATATTTCATGGCTAGTCATATAATTTTCTGTTAATATATTAGACAATGTTTCACTGTTGTTCATAAGGTTTTCAGTGGCCTATTTTTTCAGAAGTGGATGGTGCCATCCTTCTTCCCAGTTTATCTTCATCTGGAAGCTCAGATGAAACCTGTCCACCATGGGTGACCCTGATGGTATTTTAAATACCTGTGGCACAGCATCCATTTTCACACCAACATGCAAGCCATTACAACATGACAAACTGACAGATGAGTGATGGATAAGTAAATGTAAATTGATTAAATGCACTAGCAAAAAGACAGAGTAGAAGAATGGACAAGAAAAGATAATATATCCATAAGCTGTACACAAACACAAATCTTAGACACAAAGGAATGTAAGGTAAAAATCAAATTATGGGAAAAATTATATCAAATAAATGGCAAGCAATAAAGAGTAGAAGTGGCAGTTTAAATTTCTGATAAAATAGGCTTTAAGACAAAGGTCAGTAAAAGAGACAAGGAAGAATATTACATAATGATGAAAGACTCAGTCTATCCAAATCACATAGTTATAATAAATATTAACACACAAAATGAAAGAGACTCAAAATACATAAATGGAATTTTGAAAGAATTAAAAAAGTAGGTAATTTCACAATAATAATACACCACTTTTGATGAATGACAGAACTAGAAAGAAGCTCAA
>NW_006922962.1:9818-11591 GCF_000298275.1 Orycteropus afer afer | reverse complement strand
GTTCCACATCCACTTCTGAAACTATCTTGCATTTCTGGAAATTCCTTGTGAATATATCACTTCAATCATTTTGGAATTATCTTCAGCAAGATTTTACTTGCTTGTGATATTAATATTGTTTGATAATTTCCACATTCTGTTGGATCACATTTCTTTGGAATGGGTACAACTGTGGATCTCTTCTAGTCAGTTGGCAAGGTAGCAGTCTTCCACCTTTCTAGGAATAGAGGAACAAGTGCCTCCAGAATGGCATACGTTTGTTGAAACATCTCAATAGGCATTTTGTCAATTCCTAGAGCCTTGTTTTTGTCAGTTCTTTCAGTACAGCTTTGGCTTCTTCCTTCAGTACCATTGGCTTTTGATCATATACCAACTCCTGAAATAGATGAATATGGACCAATTGTTTTTTATACAGTGGCTCTATGTATTCCTTCCATCATTTGATGCTCCCTGAATTTTTCATTATTTTGCCCACAGAATCTTTCAGTATTACAAGTTGAGGCTTGAATTTCTTCTTTAGTTGTCTCAGCTTGAGCAATGCAGAGTGTGTTTTTACGTTTTGGTTTTCTAGCTCCAGGCCTTTGAATATTTCACAATAATTATTGAATTTCTCTTCTCGAGCTGCTCTTTGAAATCTTCTGTTCAGCTTTTTTATCTTATCATTTCTTCCATTTCGTTTTACTACTGTCTATTCAAAAGAAAACTTCATAGTCTCTTCTATTATCCATTTTGTTTTTTTCTTCCTTTTCTGTTTTTTTAATGACCTTTTTCTTTCTTCATGGATGATGTTCTTGATGTCATCTCTTAATTCATCTGGTTTTCTGTCGTCAGTGTCCAATGTGTCAATTTTATTTTTCATGTGGTCTCCAAAATTAGGTGAGACATAATTAAGGTCAGATTTTGGTTCTCATGGACTTGTTTTTAATTTCTTTAGCTTCAACTTGTGCTTACATATGAGCAGTGTATGGTCTATTCCACAGTCAGCTCTTGGCCTTGTTTTGACTGAAAGTATTGAGCTTCTCCATAGTCTTGTTCCACAGATGTCATCAATCTGATTTCTGTGTATTCCATCTGGCGACATCCATGTGAATAGACACCAATTATTTTGTTGAATTGAGGTATTTTCAATGAATAAGTTGTTAATATTGCCAAACTCTATCATGTGATATTCAGTGTCATTTCTCTCACTATGGCCATATTTTCCAACTAGCAGTTCTTCTTATTTGTTTCCAACCTTTACATTCCAATCACCAGTAATCAACACATCTTGATTGCATGCTTGGTCAACTTCAGACTGCAGAATTTGGTAAAATCTCCAATTTCCTTGTCTTTGGCTTTGGTGTTTGGTGCATAAATTTGAGGAGTAGTAGTATTAACTGGTCTTTCTTGCAGGGTTATTGATATTATCCTACCACTGATAGTATTGTACCTCAGGGTTGATCTTACAACATTCTTTGAGATGATGAATGGCACACCATTCCTCTTCATTTTACCATTCTCAGCACAGAACTTCATGTTGTCAGAAGGAACTATTCCCTGGAGAAGGATATTACACTTGGTAAAGTAGAGGATCAACTACCTGGAACTTTACCAGGTAAGGAGGATCCTTACCTGGAAGGCCCTCAATGAAATGGATTGACACAATGGCTGCAGTGATAGGCTCAGGTACAGCAAGGATTTTGAGGCTGGCACAGGACCAGGCAGTGTTTAATTCTGTTGTACATAGGAACACTATGAGTCAGAGCTGACTCAATGGCACCCAACAACAATAAT
>NW_006922962.1:9185-9718 GCF_000298275.1 Orycteropus afer afer | reverse complement strand
TTTGAATATTTCACAATAATTATTGAATTTCTCTTCTCGAGCTGCTCTTTGAAATCTTCTGTTCAGCTTTTTTATCTTATCTTTTCTTCCATTTCGTTTTACTACTGTCTATTCAAAAGAAAACTTCATAGTCTCTTCTATTATCCATTTTGTTTTTTTCTTCCTTTTCTGTCTTTTTAATGACCTTTTTCTTTCTTCATGGATGATGTTCTTGATGTCATCTCTTAATTCATCTGGTTTTCTGTCGTCGGTGTCCAATGTGTCAATTTTATTTTTCATGTGGTCTCCAAAATTAGGTGAGACATAATTAAGGTCATATTTTGGTTCTCATGGACTTGTTTTTAATTTCTTTAGCTTCAACTTGTGCTTACATATGAGCAGTGTATGGTCTATTCCACAGTCAGCGCTTGGCCTTGTTTTGACTGAAAGTATTGAGCTTCTCCATAGTCTTGTTCCACAGATGTCATCAATCTGATTTCTGTGTATTCCATCTGGTGACATCCATGTGAATAGACACCAATTATTTTGTTGAA
>NW_006922962.1:6535-7745 GCF_000298275.1 Orycteropus afer afer | reverse complement strand
GTCGAGTCGGCCCCAATTCATAGCGACCCCTCCTTGGATTTCCGAGGCAGTATCACTACGGAAGTAGGATACTACTACTTTCATTTAAATTTTTGCACCAACAGCTAAAGCCAAAATGAAGAAATTGAAGATTTTTACCAACATTTTCAGCATGAAATTTACCAAACATGCAATCAAGATGCATTGGTAATGACTGGTGATTGCTAGGCAAAACTGAAAACAAGGAAGGAATGTTGGTAGTTGGAAAATAAGACCTTCATGATAGAAATGACTCCAGAAATCAGATGATAGAATTTGCAACATCAACTACTTATTCACTGCAAATTGCTTTTTCAGTAACATAAATGTAAATTATGCATGTGAACCACACCAGATGGAATGCACAGGAATAAAATATGGAAAGTGACTATGGAGAAACTCAATATCATCAATCAGAACAAGGCCAGGGGATGATTATGAAACTGACCATCAATTGCTCCCATGCATATTGAAGCTGCAGAAAATTAAAATAAGCCCATCATAGATAAAATAAGATCTTGAGTATATTGCAGCTGAATTTAGAGGACATCTGAAGAATAGATTTGATGCATTAAACCACAGTGACCAAGGACCAAACAGGTTGTGGAATGAAATCAAGGACAGCATATAGGAAGAAAGCTAAAAGTAATTAAAAGGAAAAAGAAAAGGAAAGAAAAAGAACAAAATGTTACCAGAAGACTCTGAAACTTGCTCTTGAACGTAGAGTAGCTAAAGTGAATGGAAGACATTATAGAGTTGTTGAAGATGATATCATACACATAACAAACATATCTGAGACCTTTTCCAACTTTGACCCTGAATAACTAGGTAAAGCAGATACAAATAATGATATTGGAGTTATAAGTAATTAAGGAGAAGGTAAAGTATTGGACTTAGTGAAGATGGAGAAAAGGGGCAGATTAAACAACTGGGAAAAACAAGCAAACCTACTTAGCTGACAGAGATGGAGATGGAGAAGATTAACAAAAGAAACCCAGAGGGACCAAGTAGTTGAACCTGTGGGCTCAGGACCATAGTTGCAGGGGACATCAAGCTCAATTGGCATAACATAGTACACAAAACATTGTTCCACCCCCTACTTTGGTGAGTAGCAACTGAGATCTTAAAAGCTTGCAAGCTGCCATCTAGATGCAATGATGGGTCTCTCCTCATCCAGAGCAAAAAAGAATGA
>NW_006922962.1:3636-5365 GCF_000298275.1 Orycteropus afer afer | reverse complement strand
ATCACTCAAAAGAAAATTACAGAACAATGTACCTCATGAATATAGATGCAAAAATTTTCAACAAATTTCTTGCCAATAGACTCCAACAATATCAAGAAAATAATTCATTATGACCAAGTTGGGTTCATATCAGGTATGCAAGGATGGATGGTTCAAGATTAGAAAAATAATCAATGTCCTCCACCAGATATATAAAACAAAGGAAAATAACCACATGTTCATATCAATTGATGTAGAAAAGGCATTTGTTAAAATCCAACACCCATTTCTGATCAAAACTGTCAGCAAAATAGGAATAAAAGGGACATTCCTCAACCTGATAAAGGGCATGTAAGCAAAACTAATAGCCAACATAATTCTCAATGGAGAGAGACTGAAACCATTCCCCTTGTGAACAGGAACCAGACAAGGATGCACTCGATCACCACTTCTATTCAACATTGTCTTGGAAGTCCTAGCCAGGGCAATAAGGCAAAAAAAGGAAATAATCAAAGGCATCCAAAATGGTAAGGAATAATCAAACTATCCCTATTTTCTGATGATATGATTCTGTACCTAGAAAACCCAAGAGACTCGGTCAAAAATCCCTAGAAAATTGAGAGATTTAGCATCATGGCAGTATACAAGGTCAACATCCAAAAATCAGTTGGGGTCCTCTACACCAGCAAAGAGATTGCTGAAAAGGAAATAAAGAATTCAATACAATTTACAATAGCTACAAAAAATAAACTAAAATAAAATACTTGGGAATAGATCTGACCAGGGACCCATAAGACCAATACAAAGAAAACTGTAAAAGACTACTGCAAGAAACTGTAAGAGAGCTACATAAATGGAAGAACATACCATGCTCATGGAAAGGAAGATTGAACATTGTGAAAATGTCAATTCTATACAAAGCAATCTATTTATTCAATGCAATCACATTATTTAAGTACATGGAAAAACCAATCAGTAACTTTATATGTAAAGGAAAGAAACTTTGGATAAGCAAAGCACTATTGAAGGAGAACAAAGTACAAGGTCTCACACTGACAGATCTCAAAACCTACTATAAAGCCATAGTATTCAAAACTGCATCATGGTATTGCTATAATGGCAGACATATAGACCAATGGAACAGAATTGAGAACCCAGAAATAGATCCATCGACCTATGGTCTGCTGATCTTTGACAAAGGACCTAAATCCATTAAATGGGGTAAGAGAATGCTTGTTTAATAAATGGTGCTGGCAAAACTGGTTATCCATTTGCAGAAAAAATGAAAGAAGATCTGTACCTCACACCATACAAAAATACTAACTCCAGATGGATCAAAGACTTAAATGTGAAATCTAAAAGTATAAAGTTCCTCAAGGAAAAACTAGGAGCAAATTTAGGGCCCTGATATATGGCATAACATACAATCAAGCATAATCCAAAATGCACAAACAGCAGAAGAGAAACTAGATGAACGGCACCTTCTGAAAATGATACAAAATGTACACAGAGAAATCCCAAAGATTAATACTAAATTTTCAGAAATAGACAAGACATTGAATGGGCAAAGGACCAGATTTGAATCAATGGAAGACAGAATTAAAGAGATTGAAGGCAAATACCTCAACATTTATTTGGAAAAGGATAAATCAAAAAAAGATCAAAACAAAATGAAGAAAGCCCAAGGTTCATGTGGGATACCATAAAAGGAATAAGTTACATGTAATCAGAATTCCAGAACAAGAAGAGA
>NW_006922962.1:0-492 GCF_000298275.1 Orycteropus afer afer | reverse complement strand
TCCTCCCGACTCTGCACAGTAGACTCATGGGACATCATGCTCAATTGGCACAACAGAGTACATAAAAATCTTGTTCTACAACCTATTTTGGTGAGTAACTACTGAGGTCTTAAAAGGTTTTGAGCTGCCACCTAAGGTGCAACTATTGGTCTCCTCTCATCTGAAGCAAAGAAGAGTAAAGAAATCAAAGGCATCAGGAAAAAACTAATCCAAGGTTAAGATGGACCACGAGAACTTCAACCTCCATGACCTTGAGATGAGAACTAGATGCTCCTCAGCTACCAATGCCAACAACCTGGAAAAGAAATTGGGAGGAAAAATGTGGAAAAAAAAATTCAAAAACACAAAATAACCAGAATTATTGGTCAGATAGAATCTGGTGTAACCCCCAACACTATGGCCTCACGTTACCCTTCTGACCTAGAATTAGACTCACTTTTGTGGATTGGCTCTCAACTCAACAATAGAAAGACATGCATGCAGAACACCTAC
>NW_006922961.1:128276-129840 GCF_000298275.1 Orycteropus afer afer | reverse complement strand
ATACGGATTGATATAGGGATGAAGAATAAGTTTGCAGAGGCTTGTGTGTGGAATCCTGGTCCCTCTTAGTCATGAATTCATAAGCATCTTTCGGATGATTATTTATTTGATATTTTCATTTATAACATGTGGTCAAGCCTTTTTTACCAAGACATTTGTCTGATTTTGAAATTGTATTTCTCTTCAAAGATCCAGGGAATATCAGGAGCTCCCTCTGGTTTCAAAAGAGATGCTATTCAAGCTTTCTAGTTGCAGAGTGAATTTTTTACAATAACAAGATGGACATTTGTTTTATTTGCCAAACCTGAGGTCAAGTGCATAAACAAGAGTCCTTGGTGACCTTGGTCCAAAGTTTTTAATGAATCAGTGTAATGAACATTTTGCAAAACTGTGAAGTATGTAGCGGAGGAGACAGTGTCCTCAGAGAATTGAAGATGCCACAATATCATCCAATACAGACCACACACACAAAATAAAATTCTGGTAGTAAAGAGCAAGCCTATCTTTTCTCTTTACTTCCTGTAGTTCCATAACATTTATAGAATGCAGCAGAACACCATAGCCTTTCATCTGCTATTGTAACATTTATTTTACTTTAAGTATTTATTATTCATTACAAATAAAACTCAAATTAAGATAATAAAAATAGGAGTGTTGTTGTTATTGCGTACCATGGAGTCCCATAATTTAAAGTAAAAATTACTCTTAATGTTTCTGGTTACATCTTTTTTTCCTGTGTAAATATGTTCATATTTGGTATATTCTCAACATGAAAGCTTTCTTTACATATTGTTTTGCAAGTTAGTAGTCTATTTTAAAAATAAAAAACATTCTTTATCTGGATAATTTTCAATGTTTATCAACACTTTAGTAGACTGTGTCCTATTTCCTTTTGAAGCATTGCATTAAATTTGAAGCCAATTCCAGCAATTGAAATTGTGTTTGTGATTTTTCCCTATTACAAAAATATGACAACTTAGAAGTAATATATTACTCTTCCATTTTAATTATAGATTTAGAATTGTTCATCTTTAAAACAACTGTTAGTAGTGATGCAAAACGCATTCTTATGTAAATATGTTGGATTACTTAGACTGGAATTGGATTTTCAGAAAGTGTTCCAAAAGGTTACACTATTTTATACAATTTAGCTTAGTTCATGAGAACATTCTTGTAACCATATTCAATTTAGTAGTGGACATTATTATTATGTATGTTAACATTCTTAAGTATTTTGCTAATACTTTTCTGAGTATTTCATTGTCTTCCAACTGTGTGTATGTAATTTTCTTGACATAGATCACATGTTACCTTTCAGAGGAAATTAAATCTTTCTAAATAAGTTTCACCTAAATTTTTTCAGATTCATTTTCCATAGTTTATACTTTCAAATAAGTTTCACTGTTTTCTTTTTCAAATAAATTTTAATTGAATATTTTAACACTAATTTTTAATTTAAAGCTTTTAATTAAAATTTTGTTACTGAGATTAAATTCACACGACATACCATTAATCACTTTAATGTATACAATTCAGTGGCATTTAGTGCATTCATAATGTTGTA
>NW_006922961.1:127104-127816 GCF_000298275.1 Orycteropus afer afer | reverse complement strand
ATGCAGGATTCAAGTTTGCCAAGAGCTACAGATCATTTCCAAAACATCTCCTGACATACCAGAAGCAGACCACATTCCTAAAGCAGCTACTCAGCTACTCATGGCAGATTGCACCATGGAGTTGATTGCCAGTGTCATCATGGGAAATAACTACCACCAGCTGTCTACCCACTCAAAACCTGGCCTAGCCAAGTTAACACATAACCTTAACTACCACAGAACCAAAATTTGTTTACTCATTCATCCATTTATAGATATATGGACCTTATTATGAATAATGTTGCTGTGAATGTTTATCAATTTTGATGTAGACAAAACTTTTTGTTTCTCTTGGATATATATCTAATGCACTGCCATCTAGTCAGATCTGATGCATAACGACTATTCCTTGGGTTTCCAAGGTGGTGTCACTATGGAAGTAGATTCCCAACCTTCCTTCTGAGGAGTGGCTGGTGGGTTTGAACCGCCAGCCTTCTGGTTAGCTGTCAAGTGCCTTAGGCACTATGCTACCAGAGATCCCTTATCATATATGCAATTTCAAAATAGTTTATCCCAGTCTGCAGGTTGTTTTTTAACATTCTTGATAGTGTCCTTTGATGCACAGTGTTTAATTTTTACTAAGTTTGAATTCTCTATTGTTTCTTTTGTTTAAGTGCATTTAGTTTCATATGTAAGAATTCCCCAACAAATCTGAATTCATGAATATATTTAG
>NW_006922961.1:120310-126729 GCF_000298275.1 Orycteropus afer afer | reverse complement strand
ATTGGAATTGACTTGACTGTAATGAGTTGATCCATAGGCCAGTACCTCACTGTTTTGATTGCTGCAGCTTTGTATTAAATTTTAAAGTTGTGAAGTGTGAGTTTTCCAACATTTTTCTTTTTCAAGATTCTTATGACTTTTGGGACCCTTTTCAGTACAATGTGAATTTGAAGTTTATCTTTTCAATTTCTGCAAAAAAAAGCCATCTGGAATTTTGATAGGGGTTGTGTTGAATCAGTACACTAGTTTGCTGATCATTGCAATCTTACTGGTGTTAAGTCATCCAATTAATTGCATAGATGCCTTTCCATGAATTAGATCTTTATGAATTTCTTTCAACAATGTTTTGTACTTTTCAAGAGTATAGTTTTACACTTTATTTGTTAAATTTATTTCTATTTATTCCTAATTATATTATTCTTTCTGATGCTATTGTGATTGAAATTGGTTTCTTAATTTCATTTTAAGAATGTTCATTGTGAATTTATAAAAATGGAAACACTTTTGTATAATCATGTAATCCTGCATCTTGAAACTGCAACTTGTGTATTAGTTATAATTATTTTTTGTAGAATCATTACTTGTTTTGTTTTGTTTTGTTAGGTGCCGTCAAGTCAGCTCTGACTCATAGTGACCCTATGCACAACAGAATGAAAGACAGCTTGGTCTTGTGCCAGACTCACAATCCTTGCTATACCTGAATCCATCAATGCAGTTATGGTGTCAATCCATCTTGCTGAGGGTGTTCCCCTTTTCTGTTGACCCTCTACATTACCAAGCATGATATTCTTTTCCAGAGAGGGGTCCCTTCTGACAACATGACCAAATTAGGTAAGACTAAGTCTGGCCATTCTTGTTTCCAGAGAGCATTGTGGTTGCACTTTCAGGACAGATTTGTTAGTTCTTTTGTCTGTCCATGGTACTTTGAGTATTCTTCACCAACACTGCAACTCAAAAGCATCAACTCTTCTTCAGTCTTCTAGTCTTCCATATCCATTGTCCATTTTTCACATGCATATGAGATGATTGAAAATGCCATGGCTTGGGTTAGGTGCACCTTAGTCTTCGAGCAGACATCTTTACTCTTCAGCCCTTTAAAGAGGTCTTTTGTAACAGATTTGCCTAGTGAAGTATGCCTGCTGCTTCTATTGGTGTTGATTGTGGAAACAAGTAATATGAAACCTTTGACAACTTCAATCTCTTTTCTATTTATCATGATCCTGGTTATTGGTTGTGAGGATATTCATTTCCTCTATGTTGAGATGTCATCTATACTGCAGACTGTAGTCTTTAATCTTCATCAGTAAGTACTTCAATTCATCCTCCTTTTCAGCTGTCAAGGTCATATTGCCTGCATATCACAGGCTGTTAATGAATATTCCTCCAATCCTCATGCTATGATCTTCTTCATACAGTCCAGCTTCTCAGATTATTTGCTCAGCATACAGGTTGAATATTGTTGTTGTTATGTGCCGTTGAGTCAGACCCGACTCATGGCAACCCCTCCTTGGGTTTCTGAGGTGGTATCACTATGGAAGGAGATTGCCCAACCTTCTTTCTGAGGAGTGGCTCATGGGTTTGAACCACTAGCCTTCTGGTTAGCAGTCAAGTGCCTTAGGCATTATGCTACCAGAGCTCCTACAGGTTGAATAAGTATGGTGAAAGATTACAAACCTGATGCACTCCCTTCTTGATTTTCAACCATGCAATATCCCCTTGTTCCATTTGAACGACAGTCTCCTCGTCTATGTATAGGTTCCTCATGAGAACAATTAAGTATTCTGGAATTTTCATTCTTCTCAATGTTATCCACAATTGGTTATGATCCATACAATCAAATGTTTTTGCATGGTCAATAAAAGAGAAGTAAACCTCCTTCTGGTATTCTTTGCTTTCAGTCAAGATCCATCTGACATCAGCAATGATATCCCCTGTTCCATGTCCTCTTCTGAATCTAGCTTGTATTTCTTGAAGTTCTCTGTCAATATACTGTTGCAACCATTTTGAGTTGTCTTCAGCAAGATTTTCTTGCATGTGATAGTAATGATATTGTTCAATATTTCCAAAAGTTAATATATATATATATATATATATAGAGAGAGAGAGAGAGAGAGAGAGAGAGAGATTTGATTATCTTATGAATAGCACTGAAACACTGTCTGATATATTACTGGAAAATTTTATGAATAGCCCTGAAACATTTTCTGATATAGTGCCAGAAGATGAGCCCATCAGGTCAGAAAGCCTCAAAATTTGATTGGGGAAGAACTGACTCTTCAGAGTAGAGATCACCTTAACATAATGGATATAGTAAAGCTTTTGGAACCTCCATTTTCTGATGAACATCCAAATAAGTAGAAACAGATGCAAACATCCTTTAATAATTGGAATAATGAATGTATGACGTATGAATCTAGGAAAATTGGAAGTTTTCAAAAATGAAATGGAATGCATCAAGACTGATATTCTAGGCACTAGTGAGCTGAAATGGACTGCTTTGGGACATTTTGAATCAGACAACCATATGATCTACTATGCTGGGAATGACAAATGAAGAGGAATGGCATGGCATTCAACATAACAAAGAATGTTTCTAGATCTCTCCTGAAGTACAGTGCTGTCAGTGATAGGATAATATCCATATGCCTCCAAGGAGAACCAGTTAATACTACTTTTATCCAAATCTATGCATCAACCATCAAAGCCAAAGATGAGGAAACTGAAGATTTTTACCAACTTCTGCAGTCTGAAATTGATCGAACATGCAATCAAGATTGTTGATTATCACTGGTGACTGGAATGCAAAAGTTGGAAACAAGAGTTACTGGTAGTTGTAAAATATGGCCTTGATGACAGAAATAACTCTGGAGATAGCATGATAGAATTTTACAATAGCAACAACTTATTCATTGCAAATTCCACTTTTCAACAACATAAGCAATGACTATACATGTGGGCTTTACCTGATGGAATAAACAGGAATCAGACTGATTACATATGTGGCAAGATGTGATGGAGAAGTTCAGTATCTTCAGCCAAAATAAGGCCATCAACTACTCATATGCACATTCAAGTTGAAGTTGAAGATAATGAACACAAGTCCACAAGAGCCAATATATGGCCTTGATAATATCCCTCTTGAATTTAGAGACAATTTAAAGAACATATTTGATGCATTGAACACCAGTGACCAAAAACAAGGGGAATTGTGGGATGACATCAAGAATATCAGCCATGAAGAAAGTAGTTGTTGTTGTTATGTGCCGTCGAGTCGGACCCGACTCATAGCGACTGCTCCATGGGTTTCCGAGGCGGTCTCACTATGGAAGTAGATTGACCCATCGTCCTTCCAAGGAGTGGCTGGTGGATTTTAACTGCCAGCCTTTTGGTTAGCAGTCAAGTGCCTTAGCCCCTATGCTACCAGAGCTCTCATGAAGAAAGTAAAAGGTCATTAAAAAGACAAGAAAGGAAGAAAAGACCAAGATGGATATCAGAAGAGACTCTGAAACTTGCCCTTGAATGGAGAGTTACTAAAGCAAATGGAAAAATGATAATATAAAAGAGCTGAACAGAAGATTTCAAAGAGCAGATCCAGCAGACAAAGCCAATTACTATAATGAAATGTGCAAAAACCTGGAGTTAGAAAACCAAAAGGGAAGAACACACTCAGCATTTCTCAAGCTGAAGAAACTAAGGAAAAAAATTAAGCCTCAAGTTGCAATATTGAAAGATCCTAAGGGCAAAATATTGAATGATGCAGGAAACATCAAAAGTAGATAGAAGGAATACACCAAAAAGAATTGATCAATGTTCATCCATTTCAGGAGATGGCATAGGATCAAGAACCAATGGTACTGAAGGAGGATGTTGAAACTGCACTGAAGAAAGTGATGGAGAACACTTTGGAATTGATGGAATACCTATTCAGATGTTTTACAAACAGATTTCTCCCTGGAGGTTCTCTTGGCTATGCCAGGAGATTTAGAAGACAGCTACCTGGCCAACTGACTGGAATATATTCATATTTGTACCCATTCCAAAGAATGGAGATCCCACAGAATGTGGAGATTATAAAACAATATCACTAATATCACATGCAAGTAATATCTTACTGAAGATAATTCAAAAGTGGTTCCAGGAGTATATTGACCAAGTACTTCCAGAAATGCAAGCTGGATTCAGATGAGGATGTGGAATGATGGATATCATTGCTGATGTCAGATGGATCTTGGCTGAAAGCAGAGAATTCCATAAAGATGTTTACTTGGGTTTTATTGACTATGCAAAAGCATTTGATTGTTGGATCATGACAAATTATGTATAACATTGAAAAGAATGGGAATTCCCAAACACTTGATTGTATCCATGAGGAATACAGACCAGGAGGCTGTCATTTGAACAGAACAAGGGGATACTGCACAGTTCAAAATCAAGAACTGACTGCGTCAAGGTTGTATCCTTTCACCGTACTTATTCAACTTGCATGCTGAGCAAATAATCTGAGAAGCTGGATTATATGAAGAAGAATGTGACATGAAGTTGGAGGAAGACTTGTTAACAACCTGCGATATGCAGATGACACAATTTCACTTGCTGAAAGTGAGGACTTGAAGCAATTACTGATGAAGATTAAAGATTACAGTCTGCAATATGGATTACACCTCAATATAAAGGAAAGAAAAATCCTCACAACTGTTCCAATGAACAGCTTCACAAAAAATGGAGGAAATATTGAAGTTGTCAAGGACTTCATATTACTTGGTTCCACAATCAACAACACCAATGGAAGCAGCAGTCAAGACATCAGATGATATATTGCATTGGGCAATTCTGCAGCAAAAGACTTCTTTCAAGTGATGAAGAGCGAAGATGTCTCTTTGAAGACATGACCCAAACCATGATATTCTCAATTGTCTCTTATGCCTGTGAGAGCTGGACAAAGAATAAGGAAAGCTGAAGAGTTGATGCTTTTGAGTTGTGGTGTTGGAGAATTCTAAGAGTACCATGGTCTGTTTAAAGGACTAACAAATCTGTCCCGGAAGAAATGCAGCCAGTATGCTCCTTGGAAGCAAGAATGACCGGACTTTATCTGACCTGTTTTGGTCATGTTGTCAGAAAGAACCATTTCCTGGAGAAGGATATCATGTTGGTAAAGTGGAGGATCAACGAAGAAGAGGAAGGCACTCAACGAGATGATTGACACAGTGGTTGTAATGATGGGCTCAGATATAGCAAGGATCATGAGTCCGGCACAGGACTGGGCAGTGTTTCATTCTGCTGTGCATAGGGTCACTATGCCTCGGAGATGAGTTGACAGCACTTAACAACAACAAAAACAACAACAAATGTGTATTCTGGATATTTCAGATAAGTGGGATCATACAATATTGGCCTGTTGTGGTTGACTTATTTCCCTCAGTATAATGTTTTCAAGATTCATCCATGTTGTAGCATGTATCAGAAAGTTGTTTCACTTTATGGCAGAGTAATGCTCCATTTTTATATATTTGGCATTTTGTTTATTCACATGTTGATGAACACTTAGGACCTTTCCATCTTTTGGTTACTGTGAATAATAGTTCTATGAACATTGGTGTATATGTATCTCTTTGTATTGCTACACTCAATTCTTTTTATTCTATTCCTAGATGTGAAAGTGCTGTATCACATGGTAATTTTATATTTAATATTTCAGGAAATGTGAGACTGTTTTCCACTGTGGCTGTTTCATTTTAGATTCCAATCAGTAATTTATAAAGGTTTGAATTCCTCTACATCCTCAGAATTACCCCTCATTATCTTTTTTTATAATCATAGCCATCTTAGTGGGCAAGAAGTAGCATCTCATTGGAGCTTTGATTGGCAATTTCCTAAAGACCAATGAAGGAGCTTTGGTGGCTTATTGGTTAGAAGATTGGGCTGCTAACCTAAAGTTTGGCAGATGGAAGCCACCAGCTGCTCTGTGAGAGAAAGGTGAGGCAGTCTGGTTTCATGAAGATGTACAACCTTGAAAATTCTGTGGGTCAGTTCTCTTCTACCTATACAGTGGCACATAGTTAGAATTGACTCGATGGCAGTGGTTTTAATGACTAATGTTTTTTTCATGTGCTTTTTGGTCATGTGTATTTCTTCTTTGGTGAGCTATCTATTCAAGTCATCTGATGAGTGCTAGCTTTGAAGGGTTTGATTTTAGGCACTGACTTGCAGATGGACGTAGTTGATCTCAGTGGCCAGAAATAAAGCCCTTGGCCCAATGGATCTTCGGGCAATTGCAGTCTAGTAGTCATATTGGTGCATAACATAGAAGGAAGGGTGAACAGATATGGAGAGGCCAATTCAGCATCTCTTTCATCTAATTAAAATGTGCTGCTAAAATTGTATGCATGTTTACAAGATTGTATATGCACAAGTAGGTTGTG
>NW_006922961.1:117911-120135 GCF_000298275.1 Orycteropus afer afer | reverse complement strand
TACCCAAGAAATTGGAATAAATTTGGGAATATAAGCAACTAAAATGCATAGTCTCTTTCTCTATAACTTCCTGGGCCCTTTCTCTGGTGATCATGAAAGATTTGTACACTTTGTGTACGAATCGTATAACAAATAGGGAGCTCTTTCCTCAATGCACTGGTGTACTGTTTGAAAAAAAGTAATGAAGAATCTTCTTCTTAAGCATTTTAAAGGTTTTAGGAAAAGTATAACTTATATAAACTAGAGAAGCTGGAGGTACATACCTCGGGTTGAAATAATGACCCAACTAGCTTCTCAGCCTTAGTTCATGTTTTGGTTACTTTGTGTTACTCTAAAAGAAGATACCACAAATGGGATGTCTTTAATAAACAGGAGTTTATTCTCTTAGTTTGGATGCTTTAAGTCTGAGTTCAAAGTGTCAGGCTCTAGGGCCTGGGTGAAAGGCCCTCAACCTTGAGCTTCAGCTCTGCCTCATACTCTGGTCCACCGAAGCTGGAGCCTTTTCCACTCAGACAGCTGCTGGCTGCCGAGGATGAGAAGCCCAAGGTTGACAAGTAAAAAGGCAAAGTCCCAATATGACCAAACTACAGGGCAGGTCATTGATTCAAGTCCATTGAGAGTCCCAGGATCGGTGGAGCATGGCAGGCTACTGAACAATGACATGGCTACATGCAGGGTTCAAGCATACCATAAGCTAGAGACCATTCCCAAAGATGCTTCTTATATATGAGAAGAAGACCATGTCTCTAAAATAGCTACTCAGCCGCTTGTGGTAGATCTCACCATGGAGTTGATTGCCTGTCTCATCATGGGCACTACCACAAGCTGCCTAGACACTCAACCAGACCCAGCCAAGTTGACACACAACCTTAACTACTACAGTTCCTTCATTGAAGATGAAACTAAAATCTACTTATATGGTCATTGATAACATAGGATAAGAGAGTGCATTAAAAAAACTCAGCCCAACAAAGCCAAAATAATTGTAGGGAAAAATATTGAACAATGCAAGAAGCACAAAAGAAGATGAAAGGAATACCAGAGAATTGTGTACCAAAAATAATTGGTTGATGTTCAGCTATTTCAGGAGGTAGTATATGATAAGAACCAATGGTAGTGAAGGATGAGGTCCAAGTGGTAGTTAAGGAATTGGTGAAAAACAAGGCTCTAGTAACTGAAGGAACATTAATTGAGATGTTTCAACAAACAGATACAGCACTGGAGGTATTTACTCGTTTATGCCAAGAAATTTGGAAGACAGTTACCTGGCCAACTGACTGGAAGACTATACTCTAAATTATAGATTACACTTCAACATAAAGCGAACAAAAATCCTCACAACTAGATCAATCAGCAACATCATGATAAAGGAGAAAGAATTGAAGTCATCAGGGATTTCATTTTACTTGGATCCACAATCAACACTCATAGAAGCAGCAGTCAAGGAATCCTGTTTCATATTGCACTGGGCAAATCTGCTACAAAAGACCTCTTTAAAGTGTTAAGAAGCAAAGATGCCACTTTGAAGACTAAGGTGCGCCTAACCAAGCCATGATCTTTTCAATGGCCTCATATACATGTGAAAGCTGGACAATGAATAAGGAAGACAGAAAAAAGTTGTCGTTTTTGAGTTGTGGTGTTTGCGAAGAACACTGAAAGGTCTATAGACTAACAGAAGAAGGATCAAATCTGTCCCAAAAGAAGTGTAGCCGTAATGCTCTTTGGAAGTGAGAATGGCCAGACTTCATCACTCATACTTTGGACTTATTGTTAGAAAGGACCATTACCTGCAGAAGGAGATCATGTTTGGTAAAGAAGAGGGTTGGAGAAAATGGGGAAGACCTTCAATAAGATGGATCGACACACTGACTGCAATGATGGGCTCAAGTGTAGCAAGTATTGTGAGGGTGGCCCAGGACTAGGCAGTGTTTTGTTCTGTTGTTCGTAGGGTCACTGTGAGTCGGAGCTGACCATTACAGCACCCAACATTAGTAACATAGACAATCCGCCTTTCAACACCTCTTATTTAAGATTAGTTTTCTGCTATTGAGCTCATCTTCATTGCAATTTCTACTCATTAATGTATCTGGTAGCATAGTGGCTAAGACACTTGCCTGCTAACCAGAAGGCTGGCGGTTCAAACCCACCAGCCACTCCTCGGAAGGAAGGTTGGGCAATCCTACTTCCGTAGTGATACTGCCTCGGAAACCCAAGGAGGGGTCGC
>NW_006922961.1:114041-114511 GCF_000298275.1 Orycteropus afer afer | reverse complement strand
TACAAACTATATGAAAGCAGGATTTTTTTTTCTGTGCTTTATTTCAAATATTTATCACAAATTATGCACTCAGTAAATGTGTCTTTAATAAAACAAGATTATATGAGACTTTATGGAAAGAAATATTTAAAATACAAACTAATACCTAGTATCTTAGAAATGTACTATCTTATTAATATTCATATATATTTTTTAATATTTTGTGTGTCTTGGCTTTCATTTTATGTAATGGTGGATGCAGTGTGATATTTTTTTCTCTCATAGAAAGTTATTAACATAATATCTATAAAAAGATTTGCTTGTAAGGAATGGAAAGAAGTAACCCTACTAACTAACAAAAGTCTTGGAGACAGAAACATTTTAAGAAATTGTATTTCAATGAAATTCAGATTAGCAAGAAGCAAATTATTTTAGGAACTTAATGATATATACTTTGGGAAGCCAATTTCTTATAAAAATTTAATTATCAA
>NW_006922961.1:103860-109961 GCF_000298275.1 Orycteropus afer afer | reverse complement strand
ATTCTCTGAAGGTTTGTTTTACTTGCTAACTCCACAAAATGTAAATGAAGGGACTCCGCATAGGAGCAATGGACATAGTGAGCACTGATACCTTTGCTGAAGGTTTGGCATAAATTAATACCTCAGCCATACAGGGCAGAAACCAGAGTCATGTGGTAAGAGCAAGTAGCAAAGGTTTTTTCCTTTACTGGGAAGAACGGGATCTTATACTGGTACTGATAATATATATGCAAGAAAGAACTACACAAAGAAAAGTTGTGATGAAGATCAACATAGCACAGGCAATATCTATCTCTTCTTCGGTGACTCACATATGTGAGCATGAAATCCTCAGGAAGGAAGAGATGTGGCAAAGAAAACTGTCAATGACATTAGAATCACAGAGTTCCTGATTTTGGCTCAGGCTAAGTGGTGTGAGTGTGATCAATAAGCCAACCGTCCAACAGCAAAAGCTGAGTCTTTTGCACACCTGCTGTTCATGATAGTGGTACAATACAAGGGCTTGAAGATGACCACATAGCGGTCATAGAATGTGATGATCAGTAGAGGGCCTATAGCATTTGACTGCTAACCAGAAGGCTGGATGTTCAAACCCACCAGCCACTCCTCATGAGGAAGGTTGGGCAATCTACTTCCATAGTGAGACTGCCTTGGAAACCCAAGGAGGAATCCCTATATGTCGGATCCGACATGATGGCAGTGAGTAGAAAAGATCAGTAGAAAGTTCCTGAATGGTTCAAACACAAAATGTAATAGTCTTATCACTGACTAGGTTATACAAGGGTCTGGGAATGCAAACAGATTTGAATGTGATTTCTAAGAAGGAAAAATTATATAGGAAAAGGTACATTAGTGTTTTAAGGTGAAAATCCACTAAAGTGAGTATGATAATGGTCAGGTTCTCATTTACACTCCCTAGACAGGTAAGAAATAGAAAAATAAAAAGCAGACCCTGAAGATGTGGCTATTCAGTTATTTCCCAGAGAATGAAAGCAGATATTATATGCTTTCTCATCACTGACTTTTGACTTTGTCCAATGTTCAGGAAGAAGCAGTGATTTTATTAAATTGTACAAGGTATCATTGTTGATAAACAATGGCAAATAAAGTCAAGCACATAAATGCATTGCTTAGAATTTCTTCTTTAATGTGGTAATTAATCCTGTCAATATACTGTTGGTAACGGTGGTAGTTAAGGTTATGTGTCAACTTGGCTGGGCCTGGTTTTGAGTGGCTGGGCAGCTGGTGGTAGTTATTCCCCATGATGAGACTGGCAATCAGCTCCATGACGGGATCTGCCACAAGCAGCTGAGTAGCTGCTTCAGGGATGCTCAGCGCTTCCTGTATATAAGAAGTAGCTTTGAACCCTACATGGAGTCAAGTCCTTGTTCAGCAGCCTGCCATGCCCTGCTGATCATGGAGGTTTTTCTGGACTTGAATTAGTGGCCTGCCATGTTGTTTGGTGCTATGGGGACTGAGCCTTTTCACTTGTTAACATTGGGTTTATCAGCCTCAGCAGCCTGCAGATGCCTGAATGAAGAAAAGCCTCCAGCTTCAGTGGGCTAGGAGCAGGAGGCTGAGCTGAAGACCAAGGTTGAGGGACTTTCACCCAGCCCCTAGAGCCTGGCACTTTGAACTTGGACTTCTAGCCTCCAAGTTTTCCCATTTGTGGTATGTTTCTGTCAGAGCAGCATTAAGTAACCAAAACAGTCATCACTTGTAAGTATCCTTTTTTTGTGATTTAGGAGAAATATTTTTTTACTGATCAATTTAACTGTGCAAGAATCTAATAACTCATAACTCTATTTGTTACATATTCCCAAATTAATTTTACATGATTAGTCTACTTTCAGGAAGGTAGTTTTTTCATAGTGGACATTATCAACATTAAGATTTTCTTGGACTCCAAAGCATTCTTCTCTATTTTAAGGCTGAAATCTTAAAGTTCATCAGCAGTTTCATGTCTGTATTTGTAGGCTGGCCCCTGATAAAACATAATTAGACAATAATTTGCACATGCTATATAGAAATGCTGATTTCAAGTGGTAAATAAGCAATGAACATTATCAGATTGTTTATGGTATCATTCCCTTTAGGTATGGCTGAAATTAGTTGAGAACTATATTCCTTCCTCATATCTTGCCTTCTTTTACTCCCTTCCTTAGCTTCCTTGTATTGATAATACCATATAGTTATTGGAGTAGATTCTCTGTGCCCAGATTCATACAGTTCCATACCCCCCTTTCCCATTTATTAGCTAAGGTTCAAATTCTATTAAATTATATAATTTATCTGTGCCTCAGAGTTTAACTTATAAAATGAGAGTGATAACAATATGTACCATAGAAGATAATTAGGATGATTAAACTCTTAAAACTGTGCCTATAACTTTGTAAGCATTTATTGTATGATTCCTAATACTGTTATCTGGCCTACACTGATTTTTTTGTAGTTCCTTATCAATCAGTCCTTAGCCTAGTGCAATATAATTCTGAACCCATCATTTTACTGAAATTGTTTTGCAAATGTTCCTAGTAATGTCTGTTCCATTAAATAAACTGCATGTGACGCCCTCATGAGCATTCAACTCTTTTGGCTAAAACCTCTACACAAAATGATCTGACAAATTAGCTGCGATGGTTTATTATGCATGTTTTTATTCTTATATTTCAGTTGCTTCTTAATCCTCCTTTACTTTTTTAAAATACATGCATTCTGGGGTATAGTCATCAATTCCAATGACTTCAGATAGAACCTGTATAGCAACAATTGTATCTCTGTGTTTCTAGTAATGATCTTTTTCTGGAATTCAATTATATATAGCTACATGTACTTCACAGTCAGCACGTGCAAAGTTAATGTCATGAACTTTTGCATCCCTATCCTTTTTCCCATGTTCTCTCATTAATAAGTCTATTTGGTTGCAATAATTGAATAATTGATATGCCACATGCATTATAATCTTTTCATTGGGAACACCTGTCTGGAGCCTTCTGGTTTCCAATCCTTTCTCTCTGCTCCATCTTTCTTATCAAATACTTGGATCCATCTTGAGGACACCAGTTTCTTTGATTTTCATCCTCAGCTTCAGTTCTGAGACCTGGTGACAGGATTGGAGGCTGCCAATATCAAACAACGCTTTTTTTTTTTTAATAGTCGCACTTACCCTGATAACATAAGTCTTCTGAGATCAGGAAATATTTCTTTTCACTAGGATAACCACCAAAATGAACACACTCTAAGCATGTAGTCTGTGCTCAACACATGATTATTAGATGGATGCCAACATCATTAATTTCCTCCTGACATCTATATAGATAACTTTATATAGAGTTATCTATATATAGATAAATAGATAACTTTATATGTAGTTTTTTCACATATTTTAAAAATCTATGCCTATGGCTCTGTTATTATTTTTTAAAAATATTTGAATGATTGATTGTATTGAACATTAGTGCTTGTTACTGAATTAAGTCATAGGATAAGGCAGATTTATTCTCTGTTAATCTCCATTACCTTTATTGTTGAGTAAAGAGATAACTAACTTATTTTCTTTACCTTATCTGCTCAGTAAATGAATACTTGGATTTCTGCTGAGGTCCAGCCTCAGCTGTGGGTTCCTGGAGGGAGAGGTGGTGTCATCAAGATGAAGGAGACACACTCACACAAGATGAAGATGTGCCCCACATAATGAGGTAGCTTGCTTTATTTTATGCTATATTGCAGATTACATAGGATAATGACAAAGCAAAATGACAAACCCACAATTCCGGGTACATCTTGAATCAGGCTGTGGGCTATTAACTTTACGATAACAACTATGTTTATCACACTTTATGAATGTGGGCTATTAACTTTATAATAACAACTATGTTTATCATAGTTTATGAATTACTTGTGTTCCTGTTTATTGGGAACATCCCAGAACATTCCCTTAATCTAGAACATCTTATTTCCAAGTAAATACAAGTTTAATCCTGTTATAATTAACTATACTTATAAAACTATTATTGAACTTATAAACTAGACTTACATCTTATCTTATCTTACTTATTTATCATTAACATTATATGAGTAAAATGTGCTAGACAATGAGGTTAACTAAGGCATGAGGAAATGGTCAGGGTGAAGAAAACAACATGAGGCCAGAACGTGTGACCCAACCTTGTGCTTGGCACCATTCTCTGAATTACCACCAGCCTGGGGGTGCAGATGGGTCTACATAGTCCATCAACATATACATGTGGCCTTTTAATTTCTTAAAGTAATTGTTCCATTGCTTGAGTAGAGTATTTCTCTGTGCAGTAGTTTTACACTTAGGCCCTGATCGTTTTAATCTCTCTAAGAAAGGGAGAGAGTTAAAAGGAACTCTTTTTCCATCTTACCCACACCATTCTTTTACCTTCTATGTATGCCCCAGTATAAGGAAGAGGAAGGTCAGGCCATTGGGAAGGTTTAGGCTCCCCTCCCCGAGGAGGATACCAAAGTCTACCATTAATTCTATAAGCTACATTAGGAGGAGGCTTAACTGTAGGAGGCAGCCACTTAGGCCAAGGTTTCTTCTTATCAGGAGTAATCACTTTTCTGTGTTGTGCTGCAGGAGTTGGTATTGTAGGAGGTTGAGTAGCCATACGATCTTTCCACCAATGTGAATTCTCAATGTCTTTAGGGTTCCCAGGGGCCTTTCCCAGCTCTGGCTCATCATGGGGATTTCTAGGAAAACCGGGATTTTTGGAATTGGAAATCAGAGAGTCATCTGGAAGGTGGCCTGATTCATGGGAAACATGAAAATCAGTTTTGGACCCTCTGGGAGGAGCCAGAAGGAGCAGGATCACCATAAAGATTATTGTAGCAATTAAGAAAACGGACCGGAATACAATCGAAAGTAAAAAGTGGAATTGGCTTCCGTCCAAGACTCTGGACAGCTGGAGCTTTGTCAAGCAGCAGTGTAGAGGTCTGGGCATCGCCATATGGGTATTCCATCAATTCCTGGAGCCTTGTTCTTTGCCAATTCCTTCAGTGCAGCTTTGACTTCTTCCTTCAATACTATTGGTTTTTGATCATATGCTACCTCCTGAAATGGATGAACATCGACCATTGTTTTTGGTACAGTGACTATGTATTCCTTCTGTTCTGGTTACCTAGTGCCACTCTGACAAGAATAAACCACAAATGGGATGGCCTTAAAAAACAGGAGTTTATTCTTACAATTTGGAGGCTTTAAGTCCAACTTCAAAGTGCCACGCTCTAGGGGCTGGGTGAAAGCCCCTCAACCTTGGGGTCCAGCTCTGCCTCCTGCTCACAGCCCACTGGAGCTAGAAGCATTTCTACACTTAGACAGCTACTGCCTGCTGAGGCTGAGAAGCCCCGAGGTTGACAAGTAAAAAGGCACATTCCCAATGTTACCAAACCATGCAGCAGGCCATTAACTAAAGTCCATTGTAAGTCCCAAGGTCGGCAGAGCATAGGAGGCTGCTGAGCAATGACAAGGCTACATGCAGGGTCCAAGCATGCCATAGGCTAGAGATCATTCTCAAAGCTTCTCCTTATATACAAGAAGCAGACCACATCCCAAAGCCAGCTACCAATCTGCTTGTGGTAGATCTCACGATGGAGTTGATTGCCAGTCTCCTCATGGGGATTAACTACCATCAGCTGCCTAGCCAGTCAACCAGGCCCAGCCAAGTTGACACACAAACATAACTACCAAACCTTCCATCTTCTTTTGACATGTCCTGCATCATTCGATATTTTGCCCATAAAATCTTTCAGTATTGTAACTTGAGGCATAAATTTTTTGTTCAGTTCTTTCAGCTTGAGAAATGCTGAGCTTGTTCTTCTCTTTTGGATTTCTAACTCCAGGTGTTTGCCCATTTCATTATAATAATTGACTTTCTCTTTTTGAGCTACTCTTTGAAATCTTCTGTTCAGCTCTTTTATCTTGTCATTTTTTCCATTTGCTTTAGCTAGTCTCCTTTCAAGGGCAAGTTTCAGACTCTCTTCTGGCATCCATTTTAGTCTTTTTCTCCTTTCCTGTCTTTTTAATGAGCTTTTACTTTATTCGTGTGTGATGTTCTTGATGTCATCCCACCAATTCC
>NW_006922961.1:103253-103760 GCF_000298275.1 Orycteropus afer afer | reverse complement strand
GGCTGAAGATATTGGGCTTTTCCATGGTCTCTTGACACAGATGGAGTCAATCAGATTCCTGTGTACTCCATCTGGTGAAGTCCACATGTACAGCCCATATTTATGTTGTTGAAAAACGGCATTTGCAATGAATAAGTCATTGGTCTTGCAAAATTCTATCATGCGATCTCCAATGTCATATCTATTACCAAGGGCAAATTTTCCGACTACCAGTGATTCTTCTTTGTTTCCAACTTTTGCATTCCAATCACCATAATGAACAGCACATCTTTATTTCATGTTTGGTCAATATCATACTGCAGAAGTTGGTAAAAATCTTCAATTTCCTTATCTTTGGCTTTGGTGATTGATGTGTAAATTTGAATAACAGTAGTATTAACTTTCCTTCCATGTAGGTGTATGGACATTGTTCTATGACTAACAGAATTGTATTTCAGGATAGATCTTGAATTATCCTTTCTGATGATGAATGCCATGCCATTCCTCTTGAATTTGTCATTCCTAGAA
>NW_006922961.1:95275-99703 GCF_000298275.1 Orycteropus afer afer | reverse complement strand
CAACTTTAGGCTTCAGCTCTGCCTCTTGTTTATGGTCCACTGAAGCTGGAGACTTCTGTTAACTCAGGCAGCTGCTGCCTTCTGAGGCTGACAAACCCAAGGTCAACAAACAAAATGGCACAGTCCCAAGATTTCCAAACAACATGGCAGGCCACTAGTTCAAGTCCAGAGACAGTCCAACATCAGCAGAAAACATGGTAGGCTGCTGAATGAAGACTCAGCAACATACAGGGTCCAAGTGTGCCAAAAAGAGGCAGAGACCTTTCTCAAAGCTTTTTCTTATGTACTGGAAGCAGATCACATCTTTATAGCAGCTACTCAGCTGGTCCAGTAGATTCCAACATGGAGTTGATTACCAATTTCATCATGGGGAATAATTATATCCAGCTGCCCAGCCACTCAAAACCAGGCCCAGCCAAGTTTACACAAAACCTTAACTACTACACCTGGTCAGATTTATTCCCATGTATCTGGTGGATTCAAACTGCTGATCTTTTGGTTAACAGCCAAATGCTTTAACCACTGTCTCAGCAGAGCTTTTTATATTTGTCAGAAATATCTTAAAATTACTATGTAACTGTCATCCTCCTTTGATTTCCTATGCTGCTACCAGAGTCCTGTATTTTATACTTTGTGACCACAACTTTCAAAGCATCTTTTACTTTACATTTTTTTCCATTTAATGATGTTTCTTTTGGTTGTTGATGTACTGATTCCTTTGTGTTTGACTTTGTATATTGAGGAAATCTGCCCTCATGTTAATTAGCTTGGAGCATGCCATGTCAAAGGTAAAAAAGTAACTTTTCAACCATCTCTTTAAGGATTTGCTGAATCATAGATTTTGTTCTTAATATTAAATATTAAAGGTAATTCTTGAATAATCAAATAAATGTGATCATAACCTGTTAGCCGTTTACTCTTTTAGATTTTTAATAATCTCAACTCTCTTTCTGTATACTGACCTTTCACATTCTATTAAAACATACTCTACAAGTTGGTTTATTGTACATCATTAGTGCCCTGTGATTATGAACCCCATGGGAAAGTTTTCTTTTTCTTTTTCAATATAGTCCCTTGAGTATGTAATTAATAAAATGATAAATCAATGCTTGCTGTTGTAAAATGTAAAAGTAACAGTAAAATATCTCCCTGTTTGGAAGTATCACATGTTCTATCAGGTATTCCTGATGTTTTCCATGTTCATTCCCAATTGTAAAGTATATGAGGACATATTCACTTGTGTGAATAATACATATGATACTATTTGGTTGGAGAAAATGCTAGAGAATGTATCTTATCCTTTCTGGGATAGAAATAAAATATCCTTTTTTTTTGTACTAACTAAGTTCTAAGCAGTGGTTCAAATGTTCATACATGAGTCAGAGGTGGGAGGCAGATAATTTACAGAAACACAGATGTTCTTCACTTTTTTGCACCAAAGTCACAACCTAAAGACTTTTTTTTTTTTAGTTTCTCACTAAAATAATATTTGAGTTGTGAGTAGATTCATAATTCCTCAGTTTTTCCTACTTTTTGATTCCAGAAAGAAATCCATGAAAATACATGAATTAAGTAAGAAAACAATTACAGTAATGCTATAATTCTTCCAAGGTAAGTACTAGGTAAACTAAGGTAAGTACTTTAGAGTTTGATTATTTAGAAAAAGTTGTTAACTAAGATAATTTCTATGGAAATCAAAGGCAGATGTGTACCAGTGGTTTGATTATTTTTGGTGATTGCTTTAAATTATTTTATAGAATAGAAATATGGAATATAAGGGTACACATTCATAAAATGCACCTAAAACTGTATATTGATTTTATTTGATTAGTTGTAAAAACTGAGTACAAAAATGGATAATTCAGGACAAAAAGGAATGAAGAACTTGTGTCAAGAAATAGAGAAATCTTCACTCTATTTGCCTCATAATGGTTAGCTTTTTGTGTTTGTTTATTTTTTGGCTGATTATAGCTTTCTAGAGATTTTTTCTTTTATCAATAAAGGAAAAAAATAGAAGTTTTGAAGGCTTGACTTTAAAACAAAGATGTGAACAAGAGTACATCATTTTCATTGAGTGACCAATGAAAGGTGAAGCTACTTTAGGAACAAATATATCATTACCGTAATTTTTTCTCACTTAATTCTTGAAATTACTGTGATGTTCAGACAAATTCCAAGGACTTAATTATATACATATTTAATTAAACCAGGAGCAAATTATACAAGGAAGAAATGCATAATTGTCCTGGGCAAGCATGAATTTTGAAGTATGAACTGAGAAAAATGAATTGAACACAAAAAAGTAGAAATTTTACTATATAGTGGATTTTAAAAGATACTTGAAGAAGAGAATATAAAATCAGAGAGGGTCATCACAAGCAGTACCAGATTTGCAGACAGAGATAATTCTAAAGAAGAGAAAATAAAATTTTCTAACTGTTTGGTTCTTGTGTTTCTTAGGGATCATGTTCATGAAAAACTCCAAATGGAATATTACAGCCAGTCTACAAGCTGGCTAACAAAACATCCCCAGGAAGTGAAAATTAGTGATTAAAGTATTGGGTTGCTAACCAAAAGCTCAGTATTTCAAACCCACTGGCCAATCTGAGGGAGAACAATGAGACAGTTTGCTTCCATAAAGATTTATAGTTGTGGAAACCCTCTGTGATAATTGTACTCTGTTCTATAAGGTTGATATGAGTCATAAATGACTCAATGTCAGTGGGTTTTTTTTATTTTGGTTTTGATATAAGTCTTACAAATGATGTAACTGAGTTGACACCTATTTAAAATGTGTTTCTCAAAGTCTATGTGTTTTTGAATTCACAGATTTTTCCCTGTTATTTATAATTACATATGTTCTTAAAGTTCTTTTCTTCTTCTTGAGAATTATTAACTATGGCAGTTGCCATCTTAAATGTAAGAGGTTGTTGGAAATAGTAATAGGAAAATCCTCAAAGCATAACATCTAGAACATTGTTGTTGATCAGTGGTAGCTTCTTTGTCTGCTTTGTACTTTATTATTTACTCTAATAATTAATCTTTTCAGTTACTGTTTCTTCACTCTTTTTTATCTAGCTTTGATAAAATGCATAACAGAGATATGAAGAACCATTCAATGCAGACAGAATTCATTCTTTTAGGTCTGACCGATGACCCTGAGTTACAGGTTGTAGTTTTCCTCTTTCTACTTTTGACATACATGTTGAGTGTGACGGGGAACTTAACTATCATCATTCTCACTCTGCTGGATCCCCACCTTAAGACACCAATGTATTTTTTCCTATGAAATTTCTCTTTTTTAGAAATCTCATTTACAAGTGTTTGTATCCCAAGATTCCTGGTGAGCCTTGTGACAAAAGACAAAACTATTTCCTATATGGGTTGTATGACTCAGTTATTTTTTTTCATCTTTTTGGGGGTAACTGAATTTTACCTTCTGGCTGCCATGTCCTATGACCACTATGTGGCTATCTGTAAACCCCTGCATTATACCACCATCATGAATAACAGAGTCTGTTACCAATTGGTATTGAGCTCGTGGGTAACTGGATTCCTGATTATCTTTCCCCCAGTCATCTTAGGACTCAAATTGGAATTCTGTGCTTCCAATATCTTTGATCATTTTATTTGTGATTCTTCTCCCATCCTGCAGATCTCTTGCTCAGATACACATTTCCTAGAAGTAATGTCTTTTTTCTTGGCTGTAGTGACATTAATGGTCACATTGCTGTTAGTAATTCTCTCTTACAGCTACATCATCAAGACAATTCTCAAATTCCCTTCTGCTCAGCAAAGGACAAAAGCCTTTTCTACCTGTTCTTCCCACATGATTGTGGTTTCCATCTCTTACGGCAGCTGCATCTTCATGTATATAAAACCATCAGCAAATGATAGAATAACTTTAAGCAAAGGAGTAGCTGTGCTCAATACCTCAGTTGCCTCTTTATTGAACCCCTTCATTTACACTCTAAGAAATCAGCAAGTGAAACAAGCTTTCAAGGACATGGTCCAGAAAGTTTTATTTGCTTCAAAAAGTGAGAAAATTTCAAAGACTATGATGAAAGAATGAATAAAACTCTTGCACTGTTTACCTGGGTTCACTTTGTTTACTCCGTACATATTTTCAGATTATATTGTCAATTTCAGCCTATTTTGAGGCTCCTCACATGCTATCATTTCTTGCTAGGGATTGTGTTCTATAAACCTGTTCATTAATCCATTTAAAAATTTAAAGTTTAAATACTATATTGTTTATAAATCATATTGGTTAAAACAAATGTTTTCAATGATACTTTCTAGGAACTGGGCATACAAATGACATGGAATGGAATGTTTGTAGCATTAATCCTATTTTGAAGATAAAAATGGCACTTTAAATAAATCCTAAAGTCAATTATTTAGTAAAGGAAAATATTTTAATATTTA